>NW_027190277.1:0-45792 GCF_040958095.1 Procambarus clarkii | reverse complement strand
CAAAATCAAAACCAGCCATAGAATCGTTTTGAAAATGGTACCATTGTGTTTACCACAGCAATTTACATTTCTTTCTGTAAAGGCTTTCTTTGCTAATTTTCAATATCAAGGCCCAAACACCCATATTTACCGAGATACAGCCATCTCAAATATCAGATATATCATCGTGTTTTCTCAACAAATTATTAGGGAAAATGATTGAAAAACATGTAATAATAATTATAAACAGCTAATTCAAAAATGGGTAATGAAATAAAGTAATTTCTATATTATTCCTTTGCTTAGAGATTATTTGAATGGTAAATTTATGGCATTTGTATGGTACTTATAATGGCATATGTATTGCACTTATAATGCCAAATGTATGGTACTTATAATAGCATATGTATGATAATTATATGGTTTATGTATGGTACATATATAGCATATGTATGGTACTAATAAAGATAAAAGTTCGGTACTTTTAACATATACGTATGGTACTTATATGGGTATATGTATGGTACTTATATGGGTATATATATGGTACTTAAATTGACATATGTATGGCACTTATGTAAGGTACATTTAAAGATATGTATGGTACTTATAAAGACATATGTCTGATATTTATAACGGCATATCTATGGTACTTATAAAGGCATATGTATGATACTTATAAATGCATATGTATGGTACTTAAAACGGCACATGGATTATACTTATATGGGCATATATATGGCATTTACACGAGCATATGTATGGTACTTATAAGGCCATGAAAAGGTACATATATTGGCATGTGTATGGTACTTATATGGGCATGTGTATGGTACTTATATGGTACTCCTAATGTTTCCTAACGTCAAGAAACGGTAAATTGTAAGTGTCCTATCCTAACCTACCAGAGGACCAAACTCAGAAAACGGGACAGTACGTCACTTTGTCGAGGAGCTTACATTTTCTGCCACACAGCCGTTTGCCAGGAAAGAATCGCAGCCCGGGCGAAATCGTCATTTTTCTCAAAACTCAAAATCAAAACCAGCCATAGAATCGTTTTGAAAATGGTACCATTGTGTTTACCACAGCAATTTACATTTCTTTCTGTAAAGGCTTTCTTTGCTAATTTTCAAATCAAGGCCCAAACACCCATATTTACCGAGATACAGCCATCTCAAATATCAGATATATCATCGTGTTTTCTCAACAAATTATTAGGGAAAATGAGTTGAAAAACATGTAATAATAATTATAAACAGCTAATTAAAAAATGGGTAATGAAAATAAAGTAATTTCTATATTATTCCTTTGCTTAGAGATTATTTTGAATGGTAAATTTATGGTCATTTGTATGGTACTTATAATGGCATATGTATTGCACTTATAATGCCAATGTATGGTACTTATAATAGCATATGTATGATAATTATATGGTTTATGTATGGTACATATAATAGCATATGTATGGTACTAATAAAGATAAAAGTTCGGTACTTTTAAAACATATACGTATGGTACTTATATGGGTATATGTATGGTACTTATATGGGTATATATATGGTACTTAAATTGACATATGTATGGCACTTATGTAAGGTACATTTAAAGATATGTATGGTACTTATAAAGACATATGTCTGATATTTATAACGGCATATCTATGGTACTTATAAAGGCATATGTATGATACTTATAAATGCATAGTATGGTACTTAAAACGGCACATGGATTATACTTATATGGGCATATATATGGCATTTACACGAGCATATGTATGGTACTTATAAGGCCATGTAAAAGGTACATATATGGCATGTGTATGGTACTTATATGGGCATGTGTATGGTACTTATATGGTACTCCTAATGTTTCCTAACGTCAAGAAAACGGTAAATTGTAAGTGTCCTATCCTAACCTACCAGAGGACCAAAACTCAGAAAACGGGACAGTACGTCACTTTGTCGAGGAGCTTACATTTTCTGCCACACAGCCGTTTGCCAGGAAAGAATCGCAGCCCGGGCGAAATCGTCATTTTTCTCAAAACTCAAAATCAAAACCAGCCATAGAATCGTTTTGAAAATGGTACCATTGTGTTTACCACAGCAATTTACATTTCTTTCTGTAAAGGCTTTCTTTGCTAATTTTCAATATCAAGGCCCAAACACCCATATTTACCGAGATACAGCCATCTCAAATATCAGATATATCATCGTGTTTTCTCAACAAATTATTAGGGAAAATGAGTTGAAAAACATGTAATAATAATTATAAACAGCTAATTAAAAAATGGGTAATGAAAATAAAGTAATTTTATATTATTCCTTTGCTTAGAGATTATTTTGAATGGTAAATTTATGGTCATTTGTATGGTACTTATAATGGCATATGTATTGCACTTATAATGCCAAATGTATGGTACTTATAATAGCATATGTATGATAATATATGGTTTATGTATGGTACATATAATAGCATATGTATGGTACTAATAAAGATAAAGTTCGGTACTTTTAAACATATACGTATGGTACTTATATGGGTATATGTATGGTACTTATATGGTATATATATGGTACTTAAATTGACATATGTATGGCACTTATGTAAGGTACATTTTAAAGATATGTATGGTACTTATAAAGACATATGTCTGATATTTATAACGGCATATCTATGGTACTTATAAAGGCATATGTATGATACTTATAAATGCATATGTATGGTACTTAAAACGGCACATGGATTATACTTATATGGGCATATATATGGCATTTACACGAGCATATGTATGGTACTTATAAGGCCATGTAAAAGGTACATATATTGGCATGTGTATGGTACTTATATGGGCATGTGTATGGTACTTATATGGTACTCCTAATGTTCCTAACGTCAAGAAAACGGTAAATTGTAAGTGTCCTATCCTAACCTACCAGAGGACCAAACTCAGAAACGGGACAGTACGTCACTTTGTCGAAGGAGCTTACATTTTCCTGCCACACAGCCGTTTGCCAGGAAAGAATCGCAGGCCCGGGCGAAATCGTCATTTTTCTCAAACTCAAAATCAAACCAGCATAGAATCGTTTTTGAAAATGGTACCATTGTGTTACCACAGCCAATTTACATTTCTTTCTGTAAAGGCTTTCTTTGCTAATTTTCAATATCAAGGCCCAAACACCAATATTTACCGAGATACAGCCATCTCAAATATCAGATATATCATCGTGTTTTCTCAACAAATTATTAGGGAAAATGAGTTGAAAAACATGTAATAATAATTATAAACAGCTAATTAAAAATGGGTAATGAAAATAAAGTAATTTCTATATTATTCCTTGCTTAGAGATTATTTTGAATGGTAAATTTATGGCATTTGTATGGTACTTATAATGGCATATGTATTGCACTTATAATGCCAAATGTATGGTACTTATAATAGCATATGTATGATAATTATATGGTTTATGTATGCGTACATATAATAGCATATGTATGGTACTAATAAAGATAAAAGTTCGGTACTTTTAAACATATACGTATGGTACTTATATGGGTATATGTATGGTACTTATATGGGTATATATATGGATACTAAATTGACATATGTATGGCACTTATGTAAGGTACATTTAAAGATATGTATGGTACTTATAAAGACATATGTCTGATATTTTATAACGGCATATCTATGGTACTTATAAAGGCATATGTATGATACTTATAAATGCATATGTATGGTACTTAAAACGGCACATGGATTATACTTATATGGGCATATATATGGCATTTACACGAGCATATGTATGGTACTTATAAGGCCATGTAAAAGGTACATATATTGGCATGTGTATGGTACTATATGGGCATGTGTATGGTACTTATATGGTACCCTAATGTTTCCTAACGTCAAGAAAACGGTAAATTGTAAGTGTCCTATCCTAACCTACCAGAGGACCAAACTCAGAAAACGGGACAGTACGTCACTTTGTCGAGGAGCTTACATTTTCTGCCACACAGCCGTTTGCCAGGAAAGAATCGCAGCCCGGGCGAAATCGTCATTTTTCTCAAAACTCAAAATCAAAACCAGCCATAGAATCGTTTTGAAAATGGTACCATTGTGTTTACCACAGCAATTTACATTTCTTTCTGTAAAGGCTTTCTTTGCTAATTTTCAATATCAAGGCCCAAACACCCATATTTACCGAGATACAGCCATCTCAAATATCAGATATATCATCGTGTTTCTCAACAAATTATTAGGGAAAATGAGTTGAAAAACATGTAATAATAATTATAAACAGCTAATTAAAAAATGGGTAATGAAATAAAGTAATTTCTATATTATTCCTTTGCTTAGAGATTATTTTGAATGGTAAATTTATGGTCATTTGTATGGTACTTATAATGGCATATGTATTGCACTTATAATGCCAAATGTATGGTACTTATAATAGCATATGTATGATAATTATATGGTTTATGTATGGTACATATAATAGCATATGTATGGTACTAATAAAGATAAAAGTTCGGTACTTTAAACATATACGTATGGTACTTATATGGGTATATGTATGGTACTTATATGGGTATATATATGGTACTTAAATTGACATATGTATGGCACTTATGTAAGGTACATTTAAAGATATGTATGGTACTTATAAAGACATATGTCTGATATTTATAACGGCATATCTATGGTACTTATAAAGGCATATGTATGATACTTATAAATGCATATGTATGGTACTTAAAACGGCACATGGATTATACTTATATGGGCATATATATGGCATTTACACGAGCATATGTATGGTACTTATAAGGCCATGTAAAAGGTACATATATTGGCATGTGTATGGTACTTATATGGGCATGTGTATGGTACTTATATGGTACTCCTAATGTTTCCTAACGTCAAGAAAACGGTAAATTGTAAGTGTCCTATCCTAACCTACCAGAGGACCAAACTCAGAAAACGGGACAGTACGTCACTTTGTCGAGGAGCTTACATTTTCTGCCACACAGCCGTTTGCCAGGAAAGAAATCGCAGCCCGGGCGAAATCGTCATTTTTCTCAAAACTCAAAATCAAAACCAGCCATAGAATCGTTTTGAAAATGGTACCATTGTGTTTACCACAGCAATTTACATTTCTTTCTGTAAAGGCTTTCTTTGCTAATTTTCAATATCAAGGCCCAAACACCCATATTTACCGAGATACAGCCATCTCAAATATCAGATATATCATCGTGTTTTCTCAACAAATTATTAGGGAAAATGAGTTGAAAAACATGTAATAATAATTATAAACAGCTAATTAAAAAATGGGGTAATGAAAATAAAGTAATTTCTATATTATTCCTTTGCTTAGAGATTATTTTGAATGGTAAATTTATGGCCATTTGTATGGTACTTATAATGGCATATGTATTGCACTTATAATGCCAAATGTATGGTACTTATAATAGCATATGTATGATAATTATATGGTGTATGTATGGTACATATAATAGCATATGTATGGTACTAATAAAGATATAAGTTCGGTACTTTTAAACATATACGTATGGTACTTATATGGGTATATGTATGGTACTTATATGGGTTATATATATGGTACTTAAATTGACATATGTATGGCACTTATGTAAGGTACATTTAAAGATATGTATGGTACTTATAAAGACATATGTCTGATATTTATAACGGCATATCTATGGTACTTATAAGGCATATGTATGATACTTATAAATGCATATGTATGGTACTTAAAACGGCACATGGATTATACTTATATGGGCATATATATGGCATTTACACGAGCATATGTATGGTACTTATAGGCCATGTAAAAGGTACATATATTGGCATGTGTATGGTACTTATATGGGCATGTGTATGGTACTTATATGGTACTCCTAATGTTTCCCTAACGTCAAGAAAACGGTAAATTGTAAGTGTCCTATCCTAACCTACCAGAGGACCAAAACTCAGAAAACGGGACAGTACGTCACTTTGTCGAGGAGCTTACATTTTCCTGCCACACAGCCGTTTGCAGGAAAGAATCGCAGCCCGGGCGAAATCGTCATTTTTCTCAAAACTCAAAATCAAAACCAGCCATAGAATCGTTTTGAAAATGGTACCATTGTGTTTACCACAGCAATTTACATTTCTTTCTGTAAAGGCTTTCTTTGCTAATTTTCAATATCAAGGCCCAAACACCCATATTTACCGAGATACAGCCATCTCAAATATCAGATATATCATCGTGTTTTCTCAACAAATTATTAGGGAAAATGAGTTGAAAAACATGTAATAATAATTATAAACAGCTAATTAAAAAATGGGTAATGAAAAAAAGTCATTTCTATATTATTCCTTTGCTTAGAGATTATTTTGAATGGTAAATTTATGGCCATTTGTATGGTACTTATAATGGCATATGTATTGCACTTATAATGGCCAAATGTATGGTACTTATAATAGCATATGTATGATAATTATATGGTTTATGTATGGTACATATAATAGCATATGTATGGTACTAATAAAGATATAAGTTCGGTACTTTTAAACATATACGTATGGTACTTATATGGGTATATGTATGGTACTATATGGAATTGGTACTTAAATTGACATATGTATGGCACTTATGTAAGGTACATTTAAAGATATGTATGGTACTTATAAAGACATATGTCTGATATTTATAACGGCATATCTATGGTACTTATAAAGGCATATGTATGATACTTATAAATGCATATGTATGGTACTTAAAACGGCACATGGAGTATACTTATATGGGCATATATATGGCATTTACACGAGCATATGTATGGTACTTATAAGGCCATGTAAAAGGTACATATATTGGCATGTGTATGGTACTTATATGGGCATGTGTATGGTACTTATATGGTCCTCCTAATGTTTCCCTAACGTCAAGAAAACGGTAAATTGTAAGTGTCCTATCCTAACCTACCAGAGGACCAAACTCAGAAAACGGGACAGTACGTCACTTTGTCGAGGAGCTTACATTTTCTGCCACACAGCCGTTTGCCAGGCAAAGAATCGCAGCCCGGGCGAAATCGTCATTTTTCTCAAAACTCAAAATCAAAACCAGCCATAGAATCGTTTTGAAAAATGGTACCATTGTGTTTACCACAGCAATTTACATTTCTTTCTGTAAAGGCTTTCTTTGCTAATTTTCAATATCAAGGCCCAAACACCCATATTTACCGAGATACAGCCATCTCAAATATCAGATATATCATCGTGTTTTCTCAACAAATTATTAGGGAAAATGAGTTGAAAAACATGTAATAATAATTATAAACAGCTAATTAAAAAATGGGTAATGAAAATAAAGTCATTTCTATATTATTCCTTTGCTTAGAGATTATTTTGAATGGTAAATTTATGGCCATTTGTATGGTACTTATAATGGCATATGTATTGCACTTATAATGGCAAATGTATGGTACTTATAATAGCATATGTATGGTAATTATATGGTGTATGTATGGTACATATAATAGCATATGTATGGTACTAATAAAGATATAAGTTCGGTACTTTTAAACATATACGTATGGTACTTATATGGGTATATGTATGGTACTTATATGGTACTTAAATTGACATATGTATGGCACTTATGTAAGGTACATTTAAAGATATGTATGGTACTTATAAAGACATATGTCTGATATTTATAACGGCATATCTATGGTACTTATAAAGGCATATGTATGATACTTATAAATGCATATGTATGGTACTTAAAACGGCACATGGAGTATACTTATATGGGCATATATATGGCATTTACACGAGCATATGTATGGTACTTATAAGGCCATGTAAAAGGTACATATATTGGCATGTGTATGGTACTTATATGGGCATGTGTATGGTACTTATATGGTCCTCCTAATGTTTCCCAACGTCAAGAAAACGGTAAATTGTAAGTGTCCTATCCTAACCTACCAGAGGACCAAACTCAGAAAACGGGACAGTACGTCACTTTGTCGAGGAGCTTACATTTTCTGCCACACAGCCGTTTGCCAGCAAAGAATCGCAGCCCGGGCGAAATCGTCATTTTTCTCAAAACTCAAAATCAAAACCAGCCATAGAATCGTTTTGAAAATGGTACCATTGTGTTTACCACAGCAATTTACATTTCTTTCTGTAAAGGCTTTCTTTGCTAATTTTCAATATCAAGGCCCCAAACACCCATATTTACCGAGATACAGCCATCTCAAATATCAGATATATCATCGTGTTTTCTCAACAAATTATTAGGGAAAATGAGTTGAAAAACATGTAATAATAATTATAAACAGCTAATTAAAAAATGGGTAATGAAAATAAAGTCATTTCTATATTATTCCTTTGCTTAGAGATTATTTTGAATGGTAAATTTATGGCCATTTGTATGGTACTTATAATGGCATATGTATTGCACTTATAATGGCCAAATGTATGGTACTTATAATAGCATATGTATGGTAATTATATGGTGTATGTATGGTACATATAATAGCATATGTATGGTACTAATAAAGATATAAGTTCGGTACTTTTAAACATATACGTATGGTACTTATATGGGTATATGTATGGTACTTATATGGTACTTAAATTGACATATGTATGGCACTTATGTAAGGTACATTTAAAGATATGTATGGTACTTATAAAGACATATGTCTGATATTTATAACGGCATATCTATGGTACTTATAAAGGCATATGTATGATACTTATAAATGCATATGTATGGTACTTAAAACGGCACATGGAGTATACTTATATGGGCATATATATGGCATTTACACGAGCATATGTATGGTACTTATAAGGCCATGTAAAGGTACATATATTGGCATGTGTATGGTACTTATATGGGCATGTGTATGGTACTTATATGGTCCTCCTAATGTTTCCCAACGTCAAGAAAACGGTAAATTGTAAGTGTCCTATCCTAACCTACCAGAGGACCAAACTCAGAAAACGGGACAGTACGTCACTTTGTCGAGGAGCTTACATTTTCTGCCACACAGCCGTTTGCCAGCAAAGAATCGCAGCCCGGGCGAAATCGTCATTTTTCTCAAAACTCAAAATCAAAACCAGCCATAGAATCGTTTTGAAAATGGTACCATTGTGTTTACCACAGCAATTTACATTTCTTTCTGTAAAGGCTTTCTTTGCTAATTTTCAATATCAAGGCCCAAACACCCATATTTACCGAGATACAGCCATCTCAAATATCAGATATATCATCGTGTTTTCTCAACAAATTATTAGGGAAAATGAGTTGAAAACATGTAATAATAATTATAAACAGCTAATTAAAAAATGGGTAATGAAAAAAAGTCATTTCTATATTATTCCTTTGCTTAGAGATTATTTTGAATGGTAAATTTATGGCCATTTGTATGGTACTTATAATGGCATATGTATTGCACTTATAATGGCAAATGTATGGTACTTATAATAGCATATGTATGGTAATTATATGGTGTATGTATGGTACATATAATAGCATATGTATGGTACTAATAAAGATATAAGTTCGGTACTTTTAAACATATACGTATGGTACTTATATGGGTATATGTATGGTACTTATATGGTACTTAAATTGACATATGTATGGCACTTATGTAAGGTACATTTAAAGATATGTATGGTACTTATAAAGACATATGTCTGATATTTATAACGGCATATCTATGGTACTTATAAAGGCATATGTATGATACTTATAAATGCATATGTATGGTACTTAAAACGGCACATGGAGTATACTTATATGGGCATATATATGGCATTTACACGAGCATATGTATGGTACTTATAAGGCCATGTAAAAGGTACATATATTGGCATGTGTATGGTACTTATATGGGCATGTGTATGGTACTTATATGGTCCTCCTAATGTTTCCCAACGTCAAGAAAACGGTAAATTGTAAGTGTCCTATCCTAACCTACCAGAGGACCAAACTCAGAAAACGGGACAGTACGTCACTTTGTCGAGGAGCTTACATTTTCTGCCACACAGCCGTTTGCCAGCAAAGAATCGCAGCCCGGGCGAAATCGTCATTTTTCTCAAAACTCAAAATCAAAACCAGCCATAGAATCGTTTTGAAAATGGTACCATTGTGTTTACCACAGCAATTTACATTTCTTTCTGTAAAGGCTTTCTTTGCTAATTTTCAATATCAAGGCCCAAACACCCATATTTACCGAGATACAGCCATCTCAAATATCAGATATATCATCGTGTTTTCTCAACAAATTATTAGGGAAAATGAGTTGAAAAACATGTAATAATAATTATAAACAGCTAATTAAAAAATGGGTAATGAAAAAAAAGTCATTTCTATATTATTCCTTTGCTTAGAGATTATTTTGAATGGTAAATTTATGGCCATTTGTATGGTACTTATAATGGCATATGTATTGCACTTATAATGGCAAATGTATGGTACTTATAATAGCATATGTATGGTAATTATATGGTGTATGTATGGTACATATAATAGCATATGTATGGTACTAATAAAGATATAAGTTCGGTACTTTTAAACATATACGTATGGTACTTATATGGGTATATGTATGGTACTTATATGGTACTTAAATTGACATATGTATGGCACTTATGTAAGGTACATTTAAAGATATGTATGGTACTTATAAAGACATATGTCTGATATTTATAACGGCATATCTATGGTACTTATAAAGGCATATGTATGATACTTATAAATGCATATGTATGGTACTTAAAACGGCACATGGAGTATACTTATATGGGCATATATATGGCATTTACACGAGCATATGTATGGTACTTATAAGGCCATGTAAAAGGTACATATATTGGCATGTGTATGGTACTTATATGGGCATGTGTATGGTACTTATATGGTCCTCCTAATGTTTCCCAACGTCAAGAAAACGGTAAATTGTAAGTGTCCTATCCTAACCTACCAGAGGACCAAACTCAGAAAACGGGACAGTACGTCACTTTGTCGAGGAGCTTACATTTTCTGCCACACAGCCGTTTGCCAGCAAAGAATCGCAGCCCGGGCGAAATCGTCATTTTTCTCAAAACTCAAAATCAAAACCAGCCATAGAATCGTTTTGAAAAATGGTACCATTGTGTTTACCACAGCAATTTACATTTCTTTCTGTAAAGGCTTTCTTTGCTAATTTTCAATATCAAGGCCCAAACACCCATATTTACCGAGATACAGCCATCTCAAATATCAGATATATCATCGTGTTTTCTCAACAAATTATTAGGGAAAATGAGTTGAAAAACATGTAATAATAATTATAAACAGCTAATTAAAAATGGGTAATGAAAAAAAAGTCATTTCTATATTATTCCTTTGCTTAGAGATTATTTTGAATGGTAAATTTATGGCCATTTGTATGGTACTTATAATGGCATATGTATTGCACTTATAATGGCAAATGTATGGTACTTATAATAGCATATGTATGGTAATTATATGGTGTATGTATGGTACATATAATAGCATATGTATGGTACTAATAAAGATATAAGTTCGGTACTTTTAAACATATACGTATGGTACTTATATGGGTATATGTATGGTACTTATATGGTACTTAAATTGACATATGTATGGCACTTATGTAAGGTACATTTAAAGATATGTATGGTACTTATAAAGACATATGTCTGATATTTATAACGGCATATCTATGGTACTTATAAAGGCATATGTATGATACTTATAAATGCATATGTATGGTACTTAAAACGGCACATGGAGTATACTTATATGGGCATATATATGGCATTTACACGAGCATATGTATGGTACTTATAAGGCCATGTAAAAGGTACATATATTGGCATGTGTATGGTACTTATATGGGCATGTGTATGGTACTTATATGGTCCTCCTAATGTTTCCCAACGTCAAGAAAACGGTAAATTGTAAGTGTCCTATCCTAACCTACCAGAGGACCAAACTCAGAAAACGGGACAGTACGTCACTTTGTCGAGGAGCTTACATTTTCTGCCACACAGCCGTTTGCCAGCAAAGAATCGCAGCCCGGGCGAAATCGTCATTTTTCTCAAAACTCAAAATCAAAACCAGCCATAGAATCGTTTTGAAAATGGTACCATTGTGTTTACCACAGCAATTTACATTTCTTTCTGTAAAGGCTTTCTTTGCTAATTTTCAATATCAAGGCCCAAACACCCATATTTACCGAGATACAGCCATCTCAAATATCAGATATATCATCGTGTTTTCTCAACAAATTATTAGGGAAAATGAGTTGAAAAACATGTAATAATAATTATAAACAGCTAATTAAAAAATGGGTAATGAAAAAAAGTCATTTCTATATTATTCCTTTGCTTAGAGATTATTTTGAATGGTAAATTTATGGCCATTTGTATGGTACTTATAATGGCATATGTATTGCACTTATAATGGCAAATGTATGGTACTTATAATAGCATATGTATGGTAATTATATGGTGTATGTATGGTACATATAATAGCATATGTATGGTACTAATAAAGATATAAGTTCGGTACTTTTAAACATATACGTATGGTACTTATATGGGTATATGTATGGTACTTATATGGTACTTAAATTGACATATGTATGGCACTTATGTAAGGTACATTTAAAGATATGTATGGTACTTATAAAGACATATGTCTGATATTTATAACGGCATATCTATGGTACTTATAAAGGCATATGTATGATACTTATAAATGCATATGTATGGTACTTAAAACGGCACATGGAGTATACTTATATGGGCATATATATGGCATTTACACGAGCATATGTATGGTACTTATAAGGCCATGTAAAAGGTACATATATTGGCATGTGTATGGTACTTATATGGGCATGTGTATGGTACTTATATGGTCCTCCTAATGTTTCCCAACGTCAAGAAAACGGTAAATTGTAAGTGTCCTATCCTAACCTACCAGAGGACCAAACTCAGAAAACGGGACAGTACGTCACTTTGTCGAGGAGCTTACATTTTCTGCCACACAGCCGTTTGCCAGCAAAGAATCGCAGCCCGGGCGAAATCGTCATTTTTCTCAAAACTCAAAATCAAAACCAGCCATAGAATCGTTTTGAAAATGGTACCATTGTGTTTACCACAGCAATTTACATTTCTTTCTGTAAAGGCTTTCTTTGCTAATTTTCAATATCAAGGCCCAAACACCCATATTTACCGAGATACAGCCATCTCAAATATCAGATATATCATCGTGTTTTCTCAACAAATTATTAGGGAAAATGAGTTGAAAAACATGTAATAATAATTATAAACAGCTAATTAAAAAATGGGTAATGAAAAAAAGTCATTTCTATATTATTCCTTTGCTTAGAGATTATTTTGAATGGTAAATTTATGGCCATTTGTATGGTACTTATAATGGCATATGTATTGCACTTATAATGGCAAATGTATGGTACTTATAATAGCATATGTATGGTAATTATATGGTGTATGTATGGTACATATAATAGCATATGTATGGTACTAATAAAGATATAAGTTCGGTACTTTTAAACATATACGTATGGTACTTATATGGGTATATGTATGGTACTTATATGGTACTTAAATTGACATATGTATGGCACTTATGTAAGGTACATTTAAAGATATGTATGGTACTTATAAAGACATATGTCTGATATTTATAACGGCATATCTATGGTACTTATAAAGGCATATGTATGATACTTATAAATGCATATGTATGGTACTTAAAACGGCACATGGAGTATACTTATATGGGCATATATATGGCATTTACACGAGCATATGTATGGTACTTATAAGGCCATGTAAAAGGTACATATATTGGCATGTGTATGGTACTTATATGGGCATGTGTATGGTACTTATATGGTCCTCCTAATGTTTCCCAACGTCAAGAAAACGGTAAATTGTAAGTGTCCTATCCTAACCTACCAGAGGACCAAACTCAGAAAACGGGACAGTACGTCACTTTGTCGAGGAGCTTACATTTTCTGCCACACAGCCGTTTGCCAGGCAAAGAATCGCAGCCCGGGCGAAATCGTCATTTTTCTCAAAACTCAAAATCAAAACCAGCCATAGAATCGTTTTGAAAATGGTACCATTGTGTTTACCACAGCAATTTACATTTCTTTCTGTAAAGGCTTTCTTTGCTAATTTTCAATATCAAGGCCAAACACCCATATTTACCGAGATACAGCCATCTCAAATATCAGATATATCATCGTGTTTTCTCAACAAATTATTAGGGAAAATGAGTTGAAAAACATGTAATAATAATTATAAACAGCTAATTAAAAATGGGTAATGAAAAAAAAGTCATTTCTATATTATTCCTTTGCTTAGAGATTATTTGAATGGTAAATTTATGGCCATTTGTATGGTACTTATAATGGCATATGTATTGCACTTATAATGGCAAATGTATGTACTTATAATAGCATATGTATGGTAATTATATGGTGTATGTATGGTACATATAATAGCATATGTATGGTACTAATAAAGATATAAGTTCGGTACTTTTAAACATATACGTATGGTACTTATATGGGTATATGTATGGTACTTATATGGTACTTAAATTGACATATGTATGGCACTTATGTAAGGTACATTTAAAGATATGTATGGTACTTATAAAGACATATGTCTGATATTTATAACGGCATATCTATGGTACTTATAAAGGCATATGTATGATACTTATAAATGCATATGTATGGTACTTTAAAACGGCACATGGAGTATACTTATATGGGCATATATATGGCATTTACACGAGCATATGTATGGTACTTATAAGGCCATGTAAAAGGTACATATATTGGCATGTGTATGGTACTTATATGGGCATGTGTATGGTACTTATATGGTCCTCCTAATGTTTCCCAACGTCAAGAAAACGGTAAATTGTAAGTGTCCTATCCTAACCTACCAGAGGACCAAACTCAGAAAACGGGACAGTACGTCACTTTGTCGAGGAGCTTACATTTTCTGCCACACAGCCGTTTGCCAGCAAAGAATCGCAGCCCGGGCGAAATCGTCATTTTTCTCAAAACTCAAAATCAAAACCAGCCATAGAATCGTTTTGAAAATGGTACCATTGTGTTTACCACAGCAATTTACATTTCTTTCTGTAAAGGCTTTCTTTGCTAATTTTCAATATCAAGGCCCAAACACCCATATTTACCGAGATACAGCCATCTCAAATATCAGATATATCATCGTGTTTTCTCAACAAATTATTAGGGAAAATGAGTTGAAAAACATGTAATAATAATTATAAACAGCTAATTAAAAAATGGGTAATGAAAAAAAAGTCATTTCTATATTATTCCTTTGCTTAGAGATTATTTTGAATGGTAAATTTATGGCCATTTGTATGGTACTTATAATGGCATATGTATTGCACTTATAATGGCAAATGTATGGTACTTATAATAGCATATGTATGGTAATTATATGGTGTATGTATGGTACATATAATAGCATATGTATGGTACTAATAAAGATATAAGTTCGGTACTTTTAAACATATACGTATGGTACTTATATGGGTATATGTATGGTACTTATATGGTACTTAAATTGACATATGTATGGCACTTATGTAAGGTACATTTAAAGATATGTATGGTACTTATAAAGACATATGTCTGATATTTATAACGGCATATCTATGGTACTTATAAAGGCATATGTATGATACTTATAAATGCATATGTATGGTACTTAAAACGGCACATGGAGTATACTTATATGGGCATATATATGGCATTTACACGAGCATATGTATGGTACTTATAAGGCCATGTAAAAGGTACATATATTGGCATGTGTATGGTACTTATATGGGCATGTGTATGGTACTTATATGGTCCTCCTAATGTTTCCCAACGTCAAGAAAACGGTAAATTGTAAGTGTCCTATCCTAACCTACCAGAGGACCAAACTCAGAAAACGGGACAGTACGTCACTTTGTCGAGGAGCTTACATTTTCTGCCACACAGCCGTTTGCCAGCAAAGAATCGCAGCCCGGGCGAAATCGTCATTTTTCTCAAAACTCAAAATCAAAACCAGCCATAGAATCGTTTTGAAAATGGTACCATTGTGTTTACCACAGCAATTTACATTTCTTTCTGTAAAGGCTTTCTTTGCTAATTTTCAATATCAAGGCCCAAACACCCATATTTACCGAGATACAGCCATCTCAAATATCAGATATATCATCGTGTTTTCTCAACAAATTATTAGGGAAAATGAGTTGAAAAACATGTAATAATAATTATAAACAGCTAATTAAAAAATGGGTAATGAAAAAAAGTCATTTCTATATTATTCCTTTGCTTAGAGATTATTTTGAATGGTAAATTTATGGCCATTTGTATGGTACTTATAATGGCATATGTATTGCACTTATAATGGCAAATGTATGGTACTTATAATAGCATATGTATGGTAATTATATGGTGTATGTATGGTACATATAATAGCATATGTATGGTACTAATAAAGATATAAGTTCGGTACTTTTAAACATATACGTATGGTACTTATATGGGTATATGTATGGTACTTATATGGTACTTAAATTGACATATGTATGGCACTTATGTAAGGTACATTTAAAGATATGTATGGTACTTATAAAGACATATGTCTGATATTTATAACGGCATATCTATGGTACTTATAAAGGCATATGTATGATACTTATAAATGCATATGTATGGTACTTAAAACGGCACATGGAGTATACTTATATGGGCATATATATGGCATTTACACGAGCATATGTATGGTACTTATAAGGCCATGTAAAAGGTACATATATTGGCATGTGTATGGTACTTATATGGGCATGTGTATGGTACTTATATGGTCCTCCTAATGTTTCCCAACGTCAAGAAAACGGTAAATTGTAAGTGTCCTATCCTAACCTACCAGAGGACCAAACTCAGAAAACGGGACAGTACGTCACTTTGTCGAGGAGCTTACATTTTCTGCCACACAGCCGTTTGCCAGCAAAGAATCGCAGCCCGGGCGAAATCGTCATTTTTCTCAAAACTCAAAATCAAAACCAGCCATAGAATCGTTTTGAAAATGGTACCATTGTGTTTACCACAGCAATTTACATTTCTTTCTGTAAAGGCTTTCTTTGCTAATTTTCAATATCAAGGCCCAAACACCCATATTTACCGAGATACAGCCATCTCAAATATCAGATATATCATCGTGTTTTCTCAACAAATTATTAGGGAAAATGAGTTGAAAAACATGTAATAATAATTATAAACAGCTAATTAAAAATGGGTAATGAAAAAAAGTCATTTCTATATTATTCCTTTGCTTAGAGATTATTTTGAATGGTAAATTTATGGCCATTTGTATGGTACTTATAATGGCATATGTATTGCACTTATAATGGCAAATGTATGGTACTTATAATAGCATATGTATGGTAATTATATGGTGTATGTATGGTACATATAATAGCATATGTATGGTACTAATAAAGATATAAGTTCGGTACTTTTAAACATATACGTATGGTACTTATATGGGTATATGTATGGTACTTATATGGTACTTAAATTGACATATGTATGGCACTTATGTAAGGTACATTTAAAGATATGTATGGTACTTATAAAGACATATGTCTGATATTTATAACGGCATATCCTATGGTACTTATAAAGGCATATGTATGATACTTATAAATGCATATGTATGGTACTTAAAACGGCACATGGAGTATACTTATATGGGCATATATATGGCATTTACACGAGCATATGTATGGTACTTATAAGGCCATGTAAAAGGTACATATATTGGCATGTGTATGGTACTTATATGGGCATGTGTATGGTACTTATATGGTCCTCCTAATGTTTCCCAACGTCAAGAAAACGGTAAATTGTAAGTGTCCTATCCTAACCTACCAGAGGACCAAACTCAGAAAACGGGACAGTACGTCACTTTGTCGAGGAGCTTACATTTTCTGCCACACAGCCGTTTGCCAGCAAAGAATCGCAGCCCGGGCGAAATCGTCATTTTTCTCAAAACTCAAAATCAAAACCAGCCATAGAATCGTTTTGAAAATGGTACCATTGTGTTTACCACAGCAATTTACATTTCTTTCTGTAAAGGCTTTCTTTGCTAATTTTCAATATCAAGGCCCAAACACCCATATTTACCGAGATACAGCCATCTCAAATATCAGATATATCATCGTGTTTTCTCAACAAATTATTAGGGAAAATGAGTTGAAAAACATGTAATAATAATTATAAACAGCTAATTAAAAAATGGGTAATGAAAAAAAAGTCATTTCTATATTATTCCTTTGCTTAGAGATTATTTTGAATGGTAAATTTATGGCCATTTGTATGGTACTTATAATGGCATATGTATTGCACTTATAATGGCAAATGTATGGTACTTATAATAGCATATGTATGGTAATTATATGGTGTATGTATGGTACATATAATAGCATATGTATGGTACTAATAAAGATATAAGTTCGGTACTTTTAAACATATACGTATGGTACTTATATGGGTATATGTATGGTACTTATATGGTACTTAAATTGACATATGTATGGCACTTATGTAAGGTACATTTAAAGATATGTATGGTACTTATAAAGACATATGTCTGATATTTATAACGGCATATCTATGGTACTTATAAAGGCATATGTATGATACTTATAAATGCATATGTATGGTACTTAAAACGGCACATGGAGTATACTTATATGGGCATATATATGGCATTTACACGAGCATATGTATGGTACTTATAAGGCCATGTAAAAGGTACATATATTGGCATGTGTATGGTACTTATATGGGCATGTGTATGGTACTTATATGGTCCTCCTAATGTTTCCCAACGTCAAGAAAACGGTAAATTGTAAGTGTCCTATCCTAACCTACCAGAGGACCAAACTCAGAAAACGGGACAGTACGTCACTTTGTCGAGGAGCTTACATTTTCTGCCACACAGCCGTTTGCCAGCAAAGAATCGCAGCCCGGGCGAAATCGTCATTTTTCTCAAAACTCAAAATCAAAACCAGCCATAGAATCGTTTTGAAAATGGTACCATTGTGTTTACCACAGCAATTTACATTTCTTTCTGTAAAGGCTTTCTTTGCTAATTTTCAATATCAAGGCCCAAACACCCATATTTACCGAGATACAGCCATCTCAAATATCAGATATATCATCGTGTTTTCTCAACAAATTATTAGGGAAAATGAGTTGAAAAACATGTAATAATAATTATAAACAGCTAATTAAAAAATGGGTAATGAAAAAAAAGTCATTTCTATATTATTCCTTTGCTTAGAGATTATTTTGAATGGTAAATTTATGGCCATTTGTATGGTACTTATAATGGCATATGTATTGCACTTATAATGGCAAATGTATGGTACTTATAATAGCATATGTATGGTAATTATATGGTGTATGTATGGTACATATAATAGCATATGTATGGTACTAATAAAGATATAAGTTCGGTACTTTTAAACATATACGTATGGTACTTATATGGGTATATGTATGGTACTTATATGGTACTTAAATTGACATATGTATGGCACTTATGTAAGGTACATTTAAAGATATGTATGGTACTTATAAAGACATATGTCTGATATTTATAACGGCATATCTATGGTACTTATAAAGGCATATGTATGATACTTATAAATGCATATGTATGGTACTTAAAACGGCACATGGAGTATACTTATATGGGCATATATATGGCATTTACACGAGCATATGTATGGTACTTATAAGGCCATGTAAAAGGTACATATATTGGCATGTGTATGGTACTTATATGGGCATGTGTATGGTACTTATATGGTCCTCCTAATGTTTCCCAACGTCAAGAAAACGGTAAATTGTAAGTGTCCTATCCTAACCTACCAGAGGACCAAACTCAGAAAACGGGACAGTACGTCACTTTGTCGAGGAGCTTACATTTTCTGCCACACAGCCGTTTGCCAGCAAAGAATCGCAGCCCGGGCGAAATCGTCATTTTTCTCAAAACTCAAAATCAAAACCAGCCATAGAATCGTTTTGAAAATGGTACCATTGTGTTTACCACAGCAATTTACATTTCTTTCTGTAAAGGCTTTCTTTGCTAATTTTCAATATCAAGGCCCAAACACCCATATTTACCGAGATACAGCCATCTCAAATATCAGATATATCATCGTGTTTTCTCAACAAATTATTAGGGAAAATGAGTTGAAAAACATGTAATAATAATTATAAACAGCTAATTAAAAAATGGGTAATGAAAAAAAGTCATTTCTATATTATTCCTTTGCTTAGAGATTATTTTGAATGGTAAATTTATGGCCATTTGTATGGTACTTATAATGGCATATGTATTGCACTTATAATGGCAAATGTATGGTACTTATAATAGCATATGTATGGTAATTATATGGTGTATGTATGGTACATATAATAGCATATGTATGGTACTAATAAAGATATAAGTTCGGTACTTTTAAACATATACGTATGGTACTTATATGGGTATATGTATGGTACTTATATGGTACTTAAATTGACATATGTATGGCACTTATGTAAGGTACATTTAAAGATATGTATGGTACTTATAAAGACATATGTCTGATATTTATAACGGCATATCTATGGTACTTATAAAGGCATATGTATGATACTTATAAATGCATATGTATGGTACTTAAAACGGCACATGGAGTATACTTATATGGGCATATATATGGCATTTACACGAGCATATGTATGGTACTTATAAGGCCATGTAAAAGGTACATATATTGGCATGTGTATGGTACTTATATGGGCATGTGTATGGTACTTATATGGTCCTCCTAATGTTTCCCAACGTCAAGAAAACGGTAAATTGTAAGTGTCCTATCCTAACCTACCAGAGGACCAAACTCAGAAAACGGGACAGTACGTCACTTTGTCGAGGAGCTTACATTTTCTGCCACACAGCCGTTTGCCAGCAAAGAATCGCAGCCCGGGCGAAATCGTCATTTTTCTCAAAACTCAAAATCAAAACCAGCCATAGAATCGTTTTGAAAATGGTACCATTGTGTTTACCACAGCAATTTACATTTCTTTCTGTAAAGGCTTTCTTTGCTAATTTTCAATATCAAGGCCCAAACACCCATATTTACCGAGATACAGCCATCTCAAATATCAGATATATCATCGTGTTTTCTCAACAAATTATTAGGGAAAATGAGTTGAAAAACATGTAATAATAATTATAAACAGCTAATTAAAAAATGGGTAATGAAAAAAAAGTCATTTCTATATTATTCCTTTGCTTAGAGATTATTTTGAATGGTAAATTTATGGCCATTTGTATGGTACTTATAATGGCATATGTATTGCACTTATAATGGCAAATGTATGGTACTTATAATAGCATATGTATGGTAATTATATGGTGTATGTATGGTACATATAATAGCATATGTATGGTACTAATAAAGATATAAGTTCGGTACTTTTAAACATATACGTATGGTACTTATATGGGTATATGTATGGTACTTATATGGTACTTAAATTGACATATGTATGGCACTTATGTAAGGTACATTTAAAGATATGTATGGTACTTATAAAGACATATGTCTGATATTTATAACGGCATATCTATGGTACTTATAAAGGCATATGTATGATACTTATAAATGCATATGTATGGTACTTAAAACGGCACATGGAGTATACTTATATGGGCATATATATGGCATTTACACGAGCATATGTATGGTACTTATAAGGCCATGTAAAAGGTACATATATTGGCATGTGTATGGTACTTATATGGGCATGTGTATGGTACTTATATGGTCCTCCTAATGTTTCCCAACGTCAAGAAAACGGTAAATTGTAAGTGTCCTATCCTAACCTACCAGAGGACCAAACTCAGAAAACGGGACAGTACGTCACTTTGTCGAGGAGCTTACATTTTCTGCCACACAGCCGTTTGCCAGCAAAGAATCGCAGCCCGGGCGAAATCGTCATTTTTCTCAAACTCAAAATCAAAACCAGCCATAGAATCGTTTTGAAAATGGTACCATTGTGTTTACCACAGCAATTTACATTTCTTTCTGTAAAGGCTTTCTTTGCTAATTTTCAATATCAAGGCCCAAACACCCATATTTACCGAGATACAGCCATCTCAAATATCAGATATATCATCGTGTTTTCTCAACAAATTATTAGGGAAAATGAGTTGAAAAACATGTAATAATAATTATAAACAGCTAATTAAAAAATGGGTAATGAAAAAAAAGTCATTTCTATATTATTCCTTTGCTTAGAGATTATTTTGAATGGTAAATTTATGGCCATTTGTATGGTACTTATAATGGCATATGTATTGCACTTATAATGGCAAATGTATGGTACTTATAATAGCATATGTATGGTAATTATATGGTGTATGTATGGTACATATAATAGCATATGTATGGTACTAATAAAGATATAAGTTCGGTACTTTTAAACATATACGTATGGTACTTATATGGGTATATGTATGGTACTTATATGGTACTTAAATTGACATATGTATGGCACTTATGTAAGGTACATTTAAAGATATGTATGGTACTTATAAAGACATATGTCTGATATTTATAACGGCATATCTATGGTACTTATAAAGGCATATGTATGATACTTATAAATGCATATGTATGGTACTTAAAACGGCACATGGAGTATACTTATATGGGCATATATATGGCATTTACACGAGCATATGTATGGTACTTATAAGGCCATGTAAAAGGTACATATATTGGCATGTGTATGGTACTTATATGGGCATGTGTATGGTACTTATATGGTCCTCCTAATGTTTCCCAACGTCAAGAAAACGGTAAATTGTAAGTGTCCTATCCTAACCTACCAGAGGACCAAACTCAGAAAACGGGACAGTACGTCACTTTGTCGAGGAGCTTACATTTTCTGCCACACAGCCGTTTGCCAGCAAAGAATCGCAGCCCGGGCGAAATCGTCATTTTTCTCAAAACTCAAAATCAAAACCAGCCATAGAATCGTTTTGAAAATGGTACCATTGTGTTTACCACAGCAATTTACATTTCTTTCTGTAAAGGCTTTCTTTGCTAATTTTCAATATCAAGGCCCAAACACCCATATTTACCGAGATACAGCCATCTCAAATATCAGATATATCATCGTGTTTTCTCAACAAATTATTAGGGAAAATGAGTTGAAAAACATGTAATAATAATTATAAACAGCTAATTAAAAAATGGGTAATGAAAAAAAAGTCATTTCTATATTATTCCTTTGCTTAGAGATTATTTTGAATGGTAAATTTATGGCCATTTGTATGGTACTTATAATGGCATATGTATTGCACTTATAATGGCAAATGTATGGTACTTATAATAGCATATGTATGGTAATTATATGGTGTATGTATGGTACATATAATAGCATATGTATGGTACTAATAAAGATATAAGTTCGGTACTTTTAAACATATACGTATGGTACTTATATGGGTATATGTATGGTACTTATATGGTACTTAAATTGACATATGTATGGCACTTATGTAAGGTACATTTAAAGATATGTATGGTACTTATAAAGACATATGTCTGATATTTATAACGGCATATCCTATGGTACTTATAAAGGCATATGTATGATACTTATAAATGCATATGTATGGTACTTAAAACGGCACATGGAGTATACTTATATGGGCATATATATGGCATTTACACGAGCATATGTATGGTACTTATAAGGCCATGTAAAAGGTACATATATTGGCATGTGTATGGTACTTATATGGGCATGTGTATGGTACTTATATGGTCCTCCTAATGTTTCCCAACGTCAAGAAAACGGTAAATTGTAAGTGTCCTATCCTAACCTACCAGAGGACCAAACTCAGAAAACGGGACAGTACGTCACTTTGTCGAGGAGCTTACATTTTCTGCCACACAGCCGTTTGCCAGCAAAGAATCGCAGCCCGGGCGAAATCGTCATTTTTCTCAAAACTCAAAATCAAAACCAGCCATAGAATCGTTTTGAAAATGGTACCATTGTGTTTACCACAGCAATTTACATTTCTTTCTGTAAAGGCTTTCTTTGCTAATTTTCAATATCAAGGCCCAAACACCCATATTTACCGAGATACAGCCATCTCAAATATCAGATATATCATCGTGTTTTCTCAACAAATTATTAGGGAAAATGAGTTGAAAAACATGTAATAATAATTATAAACAGCTAATTAAAAAATGGGTAATGAAAAAAAAGTCATTTCTATATTATTCCTTTGCTTAGAGATTATTTTGAATGGTAAATTTATGGCCATTTGTATGGTACTTATAATGGCATATGTATTGCACTTATAATGGCAAATGTATGGTACTTATAATAGCATATGTATGGTAATTATATGGTGTATGTATGGTACATATAATAGCATATGTATGGTACTAATAAAGATATAAGTTCGGTACTTTTAAACATATACGTATGGTACTTATATGGGTATATGTATGGTACTTATATGGTACTTAAATTGACATATGTATGGCACTTATGTAAGGTACATTTAAAGATATGTATGGTACTTATAAAGACATATGTCTGATATTTATAACGGCATATCTATGGTACTTATAAAGGCATATGTATGATACTTATAAATGCATATGTATGGTACTTAAAACGGCACATGGAGTATACTTATATGGGCATATATATGGCATTTACACGAGCATATGTATGGTACTTATAAGGCCATGTAAAAGGTACATATATTGGCATGTGTATGGTACTTATATGGGCATGTGTATGGTACTTATATGGTCCTCCTAATGTTTCCCAACGTCAAGAAAACGGTAAATTGTAAGTGTCCTATCCTAACCTACCAGAGGACCAAACTCAGAAAACGGGACAGTACGTCACTTTGTCGAGGAGCTTACATTTTCTGCCACACAGCCGTTTGCCAGCAAAGAATCGCAGCCCGGGCGAAATCGTCATTTTTCTCAAAACTCAAAATCAAAACCAGCCATAGAATCGTTTTGAAAATGGTACCATTGTGTTTACCACAGCAATTTACATTTCTTTCTGTAAAGGCTTTCTTTGCTAATTTTCAATATCAAGGCCCAAACACCCATATTTACCGAGATACAGCCATCTCAAATATCAGATATATCATCGTGTTTTCTCAACAAATTATTAGGGAAAATGAGTTGAAAAACATGTAATAATAATTATAAACAGCTAATTAAAAAATGGGTAATGAAAAAAAGTCATTTCTATATTATTCCTTTGCTTAGAGATTATTTTGAATGGTAAATTTATGGCCATTTGTATGGTACTTATAATGGCATATGTATTGCACTTATAATGGCAAATGTATGGTACTTATAATAGCATATGTATGGTAATTATATGGTGTATGTATGGTACATATAATAGCATATGTATGGTACTAATAAAGATATAAGTTCGGTACTTTTAAACATATACGTATGGTACTTATATGGGTATATGTATGGTACTTATATGGTACTTAAATTGACATATGTATGGCACTTATGTAAGGTACATTTAAAGATATGTATGGTACTTATAAAGACATATGTCTGATATTTATAACGGCATATCTATGGTACTTATAAAGGCATATGTATGATACTTATAAATGCATATGTATGGTACTTAAAACGGCACATGGAGTATACTTATATGGGCATATATATGGCATTTACACGAGCATATGTATGGTACTTATAAGGCCATGTAAAAGGTACATATATTGGCATGTGTATGGTACTTATATGGGCATGTGTATGGTACTTATATGGTCCTCCTAATGTTTCCCAACGTCAAGAAAACGGTAAATTGTAAGTGTCCTATCCTAACCTACCAGAGGACCAAACTCAGAAAACGGGACAGTACGTCACTTTGTCGAGGAGCTTACATTTTCTGCCACACAGCCGTTTGCCAGCAAAGAATCGCAGCCCGGGCGAAATCGTCATTTTTCTCAAAACTCAAAATCAAAACCAGCCATAGAATCGTTTTGAAAATGGTACCATTGTGTTTACCACAGCAATTTACATTTCTTTCTGTAAAGGCTTTCTTTGCTAATTTTCAATATCAAGGCCCAAACACCCATATTTACCGAGATACAGCCATCTCAAATATCAGATATATCATCGTGTTTTCTCAACAAATTATTAGGGAAAATGAGTTGAAAAACATGTAATAATAATTATAAACAGCTAATTAAAAAATGGGTAATGAAAAAAAAGTCATTTCTATATTATTCCTTTGCTTAGAGATTATTTTGAATGGTAAATTTATGGCCATTTGTATGGTACTTATAATGGCATATGTATTGCACTTATAATGGCAAATGTATGGTACTTATAATAGCATATGTATGGTAATTATATGGTGTATGTATGGTACATATAATAGCATATGTATGGTACTAATAAAGATATAAGTTCGGTACTTTTAAACATATACGTATGGTACTTATATGGGTATATGTATGGTACTTATATGGTACTTAAATTGACATATGTATGGCACTTATGTAAGGTACATTTAAAGATATGTATGGTACTTATAAAGACATATGTCTGATATTTATAACGGCATATCTATGGTACTTATAAAGGCATATGTATGATACTTATAAATGCATATGTATGGTACTTAAAACGGCACATGGAGTATACTTATATGGGCATATATATGGCATTTACACGAGCATATGTATGGTACTTATAAGGCCATGTAAAAGGTACATATATTGGCATGTGTATGGTACTTATATGGGCATGTGTATGGTACTTATATGGTCCTCCTAATGTTTCCCAACGTCAAGAAAACGGTAAATTGTAAGTGTCCTATCCTAACCTACCAGAGGACCAAACTCAGAAAACGGGACAGTACGTCACTTTGTCGAGGAGCTTACATTTTCTGCCACACAGCCGTTTGCCAGCAAAGAATCGCAGCCCGGGCGAAATCGTCATTTTTCTCAAAACTCAAAATCAAAACCAGCCATAGAATCGTTTTGAAAATGGTACCATTGTGTTTACCACAGCAATTTACATTTCTTTCTGTAAAGGCTTTCTTTGCTAATTTTCAATATCAAGGCCCAAACACCCATATTTACCGAGATACAGCCATCTCAAATATCAGATATATCATCGTGTTTTCTCAACAAATTATTAGGGAAAATGAGTTGAAAAACATGTAATAATAATTATAAACAGCTAATTAAAAAATGGGTAATGAAAAAAAAGTCATTTCTATATTATTCCTTTGCTTAGAGATTATTTTGAATGGTAAATTTATGGCCATTTGTATGGTACTTATAATGGCATATGTATTGCACTTATAATGGCAAATGTATGGTACTTATAATAGCATATGTATGGTAATTATATGGTGTATGTATGGTACATATAATAGCATATGTATGGTACTAATAAAGATATAAGTTCGGTACTTTTAAACATATACGTATGGTACTTATATGGGTATATGTATGGTACTTATATGGTACTTAAATTGACATATGTATGGCACTTATGTAAGGTACATTTAAAGATATGTATGGTACTTATAAAGACATATGTCTGATATTTATAACGGCATATCTATGGTACTTATAAAGGCATATGTATGATACTTATAAATGCATATGTATGGTACTTAAAACGGCACATGGAGTATACTTATATGGGCATATATATGGCATTTACACGAGCATATGTATGGTACTTATAAGGCCATGTAAAAGGTACATATATTGGCATGTGTATGGTACTTATATGGGCATGTGTATGGTACTTATATGGTCCTCCTAATGTTTCCCAACGTCAAGAAAACGGTAAATTGTAAGTGTCCTATCCTAACCTACCAGAGGACCAAACTCAGAAAACGGGACAGTACGTCACTTTGTCGAGGAGCTTACATTTTCTGCCACACAGCCGTTTGCCAGCAAAGAATCGCAGCCCGGGCGAAATCGTCATTTTTCTCAAAACTCAAAATCAAAACCAGCCATAGAATCGTTTTGAAAATGGTACCATTGTGTTTACCACAGCAATTTACATTTCTTTCTGTAAAGGCTTTCTTTGCTAATTTTCAATATCAAGGCCCAAACACCCATATTTACCGAGATACAGCCATCTCAAATATCAGATATATCATCGTGTTTTCTCAACAAATTATTAGGGAAAATGAGTTGAAAAACATGTAATAATAATTATAAACAGCTAATTAAAAAATGGGTAATGAAAAAAAAGTCATTTCTATATTATTCCTTTGCTTAGAGATTATTTTGAATGGTAAATTTATGGCCATTTGTATGGTACTTATAATGGCATATGTATTGCACTTATAATGGCAAATGTATGGTACTTATAATAGCATATGTATGGTAATTATATGGTGTATGTATGGTACATATAATAGCATATGTATGGTACTAATAAAGATATAAGTTCGGTACTTTTAAACATATACGTATGGTACTTATATGGGTATATGTATGGTACTTATATGGTACTTAAATTGACATATGTATGGCACTTATGTAAGGTACATTTAAAGATATGTATGGTACTTATAAAGACATATGTCTGATATTTATAACGGCATATCTATGGTACTTATAAAGGCATATGTATGATACTTATAAATGCATATGTATGGTACTTAAAACGGCACATGGAGTATACTTATATGGGCATATATATGGCATTTACACGAGCATATGTATGGTACTTATAAGGCCATGTAAAAGGTACATATATTGGCATGTGTATGGTACTTATATGGGCATGTGTATGGTACTTATATGGTCCTCCTAATGTTTCCCAACGTCAAGAAAACGGTAAATTGTAAGTGTCCTATCCTAACCTACCAGAGGACCAAACTCAGAAAACGGGACAGTACGTCACTTTGTCGAGGAGCTTACATTTTCTGCCACACAGCCGTTTGCCAGCAAAGAATCGCAGCCCGGGCGAAATCGTCATTTTTCTCAAAACTCAAAATCAAAACCAGCCATAGAATCGTTTTGAAAATGGTACCATTGTGTTTACCACAGCAATTTACATTTCTTTCTGTAAAGGCTTTCTTTGCTAATTTTCAATATCAAGGCCCAAACACCCATATTTACCGAGATACAGCCATCTCAAATATCAGATATATCATCGTGTTTTCTCAACAAATTATTAGGGAAAATGAGTTGAAAAACATGTAATAATAATTATAAACAGCTAATTAAAAAATGGGTAATGAAAAAAAAGTCATTTCTATATTATTCCTTTGCTTAGAGATTATTTTGAATGGTAAATTTATGGCCATTTGTATGGTACTTATAATGGCATATGTATTGCACTTATAATGGCAAATGTATGGTACTTATAATAGCATATGTATGGTAATTATATGGTGTATGTATGGTACATATAATAGCATATGTATGGTACTAATAAAGATATAAGTTCGGTACTTTTAAACATATACGTATGGTACTTATATGGGTATATGTATGGTACTTATATGGTACTTAAATTGACATATGTATGGCACTTATGTAAGGTACATTTAAAGATATGTATGGTACTTATAAAGACATATGTCTGATATTTATAACGGCATATCTATGGTACTTATAAAGGCATATGTATGATACTTATAAATGCATATGTATGGTACTTAAAACGGCACATGGAGTATACTTATATGGGCATATATATGGCATTTACACGAGCATATGTATGGTACTTATAAGGCCATGTAAAAGGTACATATATTGGCATGTGTATGGTACTTATATGGGCATGTGTATGGTACTTATATGGTCCTCCTAATGTTTCCCAACGTCAAGAAAACGGTAAATTGTAAGTGTCCTATCCTAACCTACCAGAGGACCAAACTCAGAAAACGGGACAGTACGTCACTTTGTCGAGGAGCTTACATTTTCTGCCACACAGCCGTTTGCCAGCAAAGAATCGCAGCCCGGGCGAAATCGTCATTTTTCTCAAAACTCAAAATCAAAACCAGCCATAGAATCGTTTTGAAAATGGTACCATTGTGTTTACCACAGCAATTTACATTTCTTTCTGTAAAGGCTTTCTTTGCTAATTTTCAATATCAAGGCCCAAACACCCATATTTACCGAGATACAGCCATCTCAAATATCAGATATATCATCGTGTTTTCTCAACAAATTATTAGGGAAAATGAGTTGAAAAACATGTAATAATAATTATAAACAGCTAATTAAAAAATGGGTAATGAAAAAAAAGTCATTTCTATATTATTCCTTTGCTTAGAGATTATTTTGAATGGTAAATTTATGGCCATTTGTATGGTACTTATAATGGCATATGTATTGCACTTATAATGGCAAATGTATGGTACTTATAATAGCATATGTATGGTAATTATATGGTGTATGTATGGTACATATAATAGCATATGTATGGTACTAATAAAGATATAAGTTCGGTACTTTTAAACATATACGTATGGTACTTATATGGGTATATGTATGGTACTTATATGGTACTTAAATTGACATATGTATGGCACTTATGTAAGGTACATTTAAAGATATGTATGGTACTTATAAAGACATATGTCTGATATTTATAACGGCATATCTATGGTACTTATAAAGGCATATGTATGATACTTATAAATGCATATGTATGGTACTTAAAACGGCACATGGAGTATACTTATATGGGCATATATATGGCATTTACACGAGCATATGTATGGTACTTATAAGGCCATGTAAAAGGTACATATATTGGCATGTGTATGGTACTTATATGGGCATGTGTATGGTACTTATATGGTCCTCCTAATGTTTCCCAACGTCAAGAAAACGGTAAATTGTAAGTGTCCTATCCTAACCTACCAGAGGACCAAACTCAGAAAACGGGACAGTACGTCACTTTGTCGAGGAGCTTACATTTTCTGCCACACAGCCGTTTGCCAGCAAAGAATCGCAGCCCGGGCGAAATCGTCATTTTTCTCAAAACTCAAAATCAAAACCAGCCATAGAATCGTTTTGAAAATGGTACCATTGTGTTTACCACAGCAATTTACATTTCTTTCTGTAAAGGCTTTCTTTGCTAATTTTCAATATCAAGGCCCAAACACCCATATTTACCGAGATACAGCCATCTCAAATATCAGATATATCATCGTGTTTTCTCAACAAATTATTAGGGAAAATGAGTTGAAAAACATGTAATAATAATTATAAACAGCTAATTAAAAAATGGGTAATGAAAAAAAAGTCATTTCTATATTATTCCTTTGCTTAGAGATTATTTTGAATGGTAAATTTATGGCCATTTGTATGGTACTTATAATGGCATATGTATTGCACTTATAATGGCAAATGTATGGTACTTATAATAGCATATGTATGGTAATTATATGGTGTATGTATGGTACATATAATAGCATATGTATGGTACTAATAAAGATATAAGTTCGGTACTTTTAAACATATACGTATGGTACTTATATGGGTATATGTATGGTACTTATATGGTACTTAAATTGACATATGTATGGCACTTATGTAAGGTACATTTAAAGATATGTATGGTACTTATAAAGACATATGTCTGATATTTATAACGGCATATCTATGGTACTTATAAAGGCATATGTATGATACTTATAAATGCATATGTATGGTACTTAAAACGGCACATGGAGTATACTTATATGGGCATATATATGGCATTTACACGAGCATATGTATGGTACTTATAAGGCCATGTAAAAGGTACATATATTGGCATGTGTATGGTACTTATATGGGCATGTGTATGGTACTTATATGGTCCTCCTAATGTTTCCCAACGTCAAGAAAACGGTAAATTGTAAGTGTCCTATCCTAACCTACCAGAGGACCAAACTCAGAAAACGGGACAGTACGTCACTTTGTCGAGGAGCTTACATTTTCTGCCACACAGCCGTTTGCCAGCAAAGAATCGCAGCCCGGGCGAAATCGTCATTTTTCTCAAAACTCAAAATCAAAACCAGCCATAGAATCGTTTTGAAAATGGTACCATTGTGTTTACCACAGCAATTTACATTTCTTTCTGTAAAGGCTTTCTTTGCTAATTTTCAATATCAAGGCCCAAACACCCATATTTACCGAGATACAGCCATCTCAAATATCAGATATATCATCGTGTTTTCTCAACAAATTATTAGGGAAAATGAGTTGAAAAACATGTAATAATAATTATAAACAGCTAATTAAAAAATGGGTAATGAAAAAAAAGTCATTTCTATATTATTCCTTTGCTTAGAGATTATTTTGAATGGTAAATTTATGGCCATTTGTATGGTACTTATAATGGCATATGTATTGCACTTATAATGGCAAATGTATGGTACTTATAATAGCATATGTATGGTAATTATATGGTGTATGTATGGTACATATAATAGCATATGTATGGTACTAATAAAGATATAAGTTCGGTACTTTTAAACATATACGTATGGTACTTATATGGGTATATGTATGGTACTTATATGGTACTTAAATTGACATATGTATGGCACTTATGTAAGGTACATTTAAAGATATGTATGGTACTTATAAAGACATATGTCTGATATTTATAACGGCATATCTATGGTACTTATAAAGGCATATGTATGATACTTATAAATGCATATGTATGGTACTTAAAACGGCACATGGAGTATACTTATATGGGCATATATATGGCATTTACACGAGCATATGTATGGTACTTATAAGGCCATGTAAAAGGTACATATATTGGCATGTGTATGGTACTTATATGGGCATGTGTATGGTACTTATATGGTCCTCCTAATGTTTCCCAACGTCAAGAAAACGGTAAATTGTAAGTGTCCTATCCTAACCTACCAGAGGACCAAACTCAGAAAACGGGACAGTACGTCACTTTGTCGAGGAGCTTACATTTTCTGCCACACAGCCGTTTGCCAGCAAAGAATCGCAGCCCGGGCGAAATCGTCATTTTTCTCAAAACTCAAAATCAAAACCAGCCATAGAATCGTTTTGAAAATGGTACCATTGTGTTTACCACAGCAATTTACATTTCTTTCTGTAAAGGCTTTCTTTGCTAATTTTCAATATCAAGGCCCAAACACCCATATTTACCGAGATACAGCCATCTCAAATATCAGATATATCATCGTGTTTTCTCAACAAATTATTAGGGAAAATGAGTTGAAAAACATGTAATAATAATTATAAACAGCTAATTAAAAAATGGGTAATGAAAAAAAAGTCATTTCTATATTATTCCTTTGCTTAGAGATTATTTTGAATGGTAAATTTATGGCCATTTGTATGGTACTTATAATGGCATATGTATTGCACTTATAATGGCAAATGTATGGTACTTATAATAGCATATGTATGGTAATTATATGGTGTATGTATGGTACATATAATAGCATATGTATGGTACTAATAAAGATATAAGTTCGGTACTTTTAAACATATACGTATGGTACTTATATGGGTATATGTATGGTACTTATATGGTACTTAAATTGACATATGTATGGCACTTATGTAAGGTACATTTAAAGATATGTATGGTACTTATAAAGACATATGTCTGATATTTATAACGGCATATCTATGGTACTTATAAAGGCATATGTATGATACTTATAAATGCATATGTATGGTACTTAAAACGGCACATGGAGTATACTTATATGGGCATATATATGGCATTTACACGAGCATATGTATGGTACTTATAAGGCCATGTAAAAGGTACATATATTGGCATGTGTATGGTACTTATATGGGCATGTGTATGGTACTTATATGGTCCTCCTAATGTTTCCCAACGTCAAGAAAACGGTAAATTGTAAGTGTCCTATCCTAACCTACCAGAGGACCAAACTCAGAAAACGGGACAGTACGTCACTTTGTCGAGGAGCTTACATTTTCTGCCACACAGCCGTTTGCCAGCAAAGAATCGCAGCCCGGGCGAAATCGTCATTTTTCTCAAAACTCAAAATCAAAACCAGCCATAGAATCGTTTTGAAAATGGTACCATTGTGTTTACCACAGCAATTTACATTTCTTTCTGTAAAGGCTTTCTTTGCTAATTTTCAATATCAAGGCCCAAACACCCATATTTACCGAGATACAGCCATCTCAAATATCAGATATATCATCGTGTTTTCTCAACAAATTATTAGGGAAAATGAGTTGAAAACATGTAATAATAATTATAAACAGCTAATTAAAAAATGGGTAATGAAAAAAAAGTCATTTCTATATTATTCCTTTGCTTAGAGATTATTTTGAATGGTAAATTTATGGCCATTTGTATGGTACTTATAATGGCATATGTATTGCACTTATAATGGCAAATGTATGGTACTTATAATAGCATATGTATGGTAATTATATGGTGTATGTATGGTACATATAATAGCATATGTATGGTACTAATAAAGATATAAGTTCGGTACTTTTAAACATATACGTATGGTACTTATATGGGTATATGTATGGTACTTATATGGTACTTAAATTGACATATGTATGGCACTTATGTAAGGTACATTTAAAGATATGTATGGTACTTATAAAGACATATGTCTGATATTTATAACGGCATATCTATGGTACTTATAAAGGCATATGTATGATACTTATAAATGCATATGTATGGTACTTAAAACGGCACATGGAGTATACTTATATGGGCATATATATGGCATTTACACGAGCATATGTATGGTACTTATAAGGCCATGTAAAAGGTACATATATTGGCATGTGTATGGTACTTATATGGGCATGTGTATGGTACTTATATGGTCCTCCTAATGTTTCCCAACGTCAAGAAAACGGTAAATTGTAAGTGTCCTATCCTAACCTACCAGAGGACCAAACTCAGAAAACGGGACAGTACGTCACTTTGTCGAGGAGCTTACATTTTCTGCCACACAGCCGTTTGCCAGCAAAGAATCGCAGCCCGGGCGAAATCGTCATTTTTCTCAAAACTCAAAATCAAAACCAGCCATAGAATCGTTTTGAAAATGGTACCATTGTGTTTACCACAGCAATTTACATTTCTTTCTGTAAAGGCTTTCTTTGCTAATTTTCAATATCAAGGCCCAAACACCCATATTTACCGAGATACAGCCATCTCAAATATCAGATATATCATCGTGTTTTCTCAACAAATTATTAGGGAAAATGAGTTGAAAAACATGTAATAATAATTATAAACAGCTAATTAAAAAATGGGTAATGAAAAAAAAGTCATTTCTATATTATTCCTTTGCTTAGAGATTATTTTGAATGGTAAATTTATGGCCATTTGTATGGTACTTATAATGGCATATGTATTGCACTTATAATGGCAAATGTATGGTACTTATAATAGCATATGTATGGTAATTATATGGTGTATGTATGGTACATATAATAGCATATGTATGGTACTAATAAAGATATAAGTTCGGTACTTTTAAACATATACGTATGGTACTTATATGGGTATATGTATGGTACTTATATGGTACTTAAATTGACATATGTATGGCACTTATGTAAGGTACATTTAAAGATATGTATGGTACTTATAAAGACATATGTCTGATATTTATAACGGCATATCTATGGTACTTATAAAGGCATATGTATGATACTTATAAATGCATATGTATGGTACTTAAAACGGCACATGGAGTATACTTATATGGGCATATATATGGCATTTACACGAGCATATGTATGGTACTTATAAGGCCATGTAAAAGGTACATATATTGGCATGTGTATGGTACTTATATGGGCATGTGTATGGTACTTATATGGTCCTCCTAATGTTTCCCAACGTCAAGAAAACGGTAAATTGTAAGTGTCCTATCCTAACCTACCAGAGGACCAAACTCAGAAAACGGGACAGTACGTCACTTTGTCGAGGAGCTTACATTTTCTGCCACACAGCCGTTTGCCAGCAAAGAATCGCAGCCCGGGCGAAATCGTCATTTTTCTCAAAACTCAAAATCAAAACCAGCCATAGAATCGTTTTGAAAATGGTACCATTGTGTTTACCACAGCAATTTACATTTCTTTCTGTAAAGGCTTTCTTTGCTAATTTTCAATATCAAGGCCCAAACACCCATATTTACCGAGATACAGCCATCTCAAATATCAGATATATCATCGTGTTTTCTCAACAAATTATTAGGGAAAATGAGTTGAAAAACATGTAATAATAATTATAAACAGCTAATTAAAAAATGGGTAATGAAAAAAAAGTCATTTCTATATTATTCCTTTGCTTAGAGATTATTTTGAATGGTAAATTTATGGCCATTTGTATGGTACTTATAATGGCATATGTATTGCACTTATAATGGCAAATGTATGGTACTTATAATAGCATATGTATGGTAATTATATGGTGTATGTATGGTACATATAATAGCATATGTATGGTACTAATAAAGATATAAGTTCGGTACTTTTAAACATATACGTATGGTACTTATATGGGTATATGTATGGTACTTATATGGTACTTAAATTGACATATGTATGGCACTTATGTAAGGTACATTTAAAGATATGTATGGTACTTATAAAGACATATGTCTGATATTTATAACGGCATATCTATGGTACTTATAAAGGCATATGTATGATACTTATAAATGCATATGTATGGTACTTAAAACGGCACATGGAGTATACTTATATGGGCATATATATGGCATTTACACGAGCATATGTATGGTACTTATAAGGCCATGTAAAAGGTACATATATTGGCATGTGTATGGTACTTATATGGGCATGTGTATGGTACTTATATGGTCCTCCTAATGTTTCCCAACGTCAAGAAAACGGTAAATTGTAAGTGTCCTATCCTAACCTACCAGAGGACCAAACTCAGAAAACGGGACAGTACGTCACTTTGTCGAGGAGCTTACATTTTCTGCCACACAGCCGTTTGCCAGCAAAGAATCGCAGCCCGGGCGAAATCGTCATTTTTCTCAAAACTCAAAATCAAAACCAGCCATAGAATCGTTTTGAAAATGGTACCATTGTGTTTACCACAGCAATTTACATTTCTTTCTGTAAAGGCTTTCTTTGCTAATTTTCAATATCAAGGCCCAAACACCCATATTTACCGAGATACAGCCATCTCAAATATCAGATATATCATCGTGTTTTCTCAACAAATTATTAGGGAAAATGAGTTGAAAAACATGTAATAATAATTATAAACAGCTAATTAAAAAATGGGTAATGAAAAAAAAGTCATTTCTATATTATTCCTTTGCTTAGAGATTATTTTGAATGGTAAATTTATGGCCATTTGTATGGTACTTATAATGGCATATGTATTGCACTTATAATGGCAAATGTATGGTACTTATAATAGCATATGTATGGTAATTATATGGTGTATGTATGGTACATATAATAGCATATGTATGGTACTAATAAAGATATAAGTTCGGTACTTTTAAACATATACGTATGGTACTTATATGGGTATATGTATGGTACTTATATGGTACTTAAATTGACATATGTATGGCACTTATGTAAGGTACATTTAAAGATATGTATGGTACTTATAAAGACATATGTCTGATATTTATAACGGCATATCTATGGTACTTATAAAGGCATATGTATGATACTTATAAATGCATATGTATGGTACTTAAAACGGCACATGGAGTATACTTATATGGGCATATATATGGCATTTACACGAGCATATGTATGGTACTTATAAGGCCATGTAAAAGGTACATATATTGGCATGTGTATGGTACTTATATGGGCATGTGTATGGTACTTATATGGTCCTCCTAATGTTTCCCAACGTCAAGAAAACGGTAAATTGTAAGTGTCCTATCCTAACCTACCAGAGGACCAAACTCAGAAAACGGGACAGTACGTCACTTTGTCGAGGAGCTTACATTTTCTGCCACACAGCCGTTTGCCAGCAAAGAATCGCAGCCCGGGCGAAATCGTCATTTTTCTCAAAACTCAAAATCAAAACCAGCCATAGAATCGTTTTGAAAATGGTACCATTGTGTTTACCACAGCAATTTACATTTCTTTCTGTAAAGGCTTTCTTTGCTAATTTTCAATATCAAGGCCCAAACACCCATATTTACCGAGATACAGCCATCTCAAATATCAGATATATCATCGTGTTTTCTCAACAAATTATTAGGGAAAATGAGTTGAAAAACATGTAATAATAATTATAAACAGCTAATTAAAAAATGGGTAATGAAAAAAAAGTCATTTCTATATTATTCCTTTGCTTAGAGATTATTTTGAATGGTAAATTTATGGCCATTTGTATGGTACTTATAATGGCATATGTATTGCACTTATAATGGCAAATGTATGGTACTTATAATAGCATATGTATGGTAATTATATGGTGTATGTATGGTACATATAATAGCATATGTATGGTACTAATAAAGATATAAGTTCGGTACTTTTAAACATATACGTATGGTACTTATATGGGTATATGTATGGTACTTATATGGTACTTAAATTGACATATGTATGGCACTTATGTAAGGTACATTTAAAGATATGTATGGTACTTATAAAGACATATGTCTGATATTTATAACGGCATATCTATGGTACTTATAAAGGCATATGTATGATACTTATAAATGCATATGTATGGTACTTAAAACGGCACATGGAGTATACTTATATGGGCATATATATGGCATTTACACGAGCATATGTATGGTACTTATAAGGCCATGTAAAAGGTACATATATTGGCATGTGTATGGTACTTATATGGGCATGTGTATGGTACTTATATGGTCCTCCTAATGTTTCCCAACGTCAAGAAAACGGTAAATTGTAAGTGTCCTATCCTAACCTACCAGAGGACCAAACTCAGAAAACGGGACAGTACGTCACTTTGTCGAGGAGCTTACATTTTCTGCCACACAGCCGTTTGCCAGCAAAGAATCGCAGCCCGGGCGAAATCGTCATTTTTCTCAAAACTCAAAATCAAAACCAGCCATAGAATCGTTTTGAAAATGGTACCATTGTGTTTACCACAGCAATTTACATTTCTTTCTGTAAAGGCTTTCTTTGCTAATTTTCAATATCAAGGCCCAAACACCCATATTTACCGAGATACAGCCATCTCAAATATCAGATATATCATCGTGTTTTCTCAACAAATTATTAGGGAAAATGAGTTGAAAAACATGTAATAATAATTATAAACAGCTAATTAAAAAATGGGTAATGAAAAAAAAGTCATTTCTATATTATTCCTTTGCTTAGAGATTATTTTGAATGGTAAATTTATGGCCATTTGTATGGTACTTATAATGGCATATGTATTGCACTTATAATGGCAAATGTATGGTACTTATAATAGCATATGTATGGTAATTATATGGTGTATGTATGGTACATATAATAGCATATGTATGGTACTAATAAAGATATAAGTTCGGTACTTTTAAACATATACGTATGGTACTTATATGGGTATATGTATGGTACTTATATGGTACTTAAATTGACATATGTATGGCACTTATGTAAGGTACATTTAAAGATATGTATGGTACTTATAAAGACATATGTCTGATATTTATAACGGCATATCTATGGTACTTATAAAGGCATATGTATGATACTTATAAATGCATATGTATGGTACTTAAAACGGCACATGGAGTATACTTATATGGGCATATATATGGCATTTACACGAGCATATGTATGGTACTTATAAGGCCATGTAAAAGGTACATATATTGGCATGTGTATGGTACTTATATGGGCATGTGTATGGTACTTATATGGTCCTCCTAATGTTTCCCAACGTCAAGAAAACGGTAAATTGTAAGTGTCCTATCCTAACCTACCAGAGGACCAAACTCAGAAAACGGGACAGTACGTCACTTTGTCGAGGAGCTTACATTTTCTGCCACACAGCCGTTTGCCAGCAAAGAATCGCAGCCCGGGCGAAATCGTCATTTTTCTCAAAACTCAAAATCAAAACCAGCCATAGAATCGTTTTGAAAATGGTACCATTGTGTTTACCACAGCAATTTACATTTCTTTCTGTAAAGGCTTTCTTTGCTAATTTTCAATATCAAGGCCCAAACACCCATATTTACCGAGATACAGCCATCTCAAATATCAGATATATCATCGTGTTTTCTCAACAAATTATTAGGGAAAATGAGTTGAAAAACATGTAATAATAATTATAAACAGCTAATTAAAAAATGGGTAATGAAAAAAAAGTCATTTCTATATTATTCCTTTGCTTAGAGATTATTTTGAATGGTAAATTTATGGCCATTTGTATGGTACTTATAATGGCATATGTATTGCACTTATAATGGCAAATGTATGGTACTTATAATAGCATATGTATGGTAATTATATGGTGTATGTATGGTACATATAATAGCATATGTATGGTACTAATAAAGATATAAGTTCGGTACTTTTAAACATATACGTATGGTACTTATATGGGTATATGTATGGTACTTATATGGTACTTAAATTGACATATGTATGGCACTTATGTAAGGTACATTTAAAGATATGTATGGTACTTATAAAGACATATGTCTGATATTTATAACGGCATATCTATGGTACTTATAAAGGCATATGTATGATACTTATAAATGCATATGTATGGTACTTAAAACGGCACATGGAGTATACTTATATGGGCATATATATGGCATTTACACGAGCATATGTATGGTACTTATAAGGCCATGTAAAAGGTACATATATTGGCATGTGTATGGTACTTATATGGGCATGTGTATGGTACTTATATGGTCCTCCTAATGTTTCCCAACGTCAAGAAAACGGTAAATTGTAAGTGTCCTATCCTAACCTACCAGAGGACCAAACTCAGAAAACGGGACAGTACGTCACTTTGTCGAGGAGCTTACATTTTCTGCCACACAGCCGTTTGCCAGCAAAGAATCGCAGCCCGGGCGAAATCGTCATTTTTCTCAAAACTCAAAATCAAAACCAGCCATAGAATCGTTTTGAAAATGGTACCATTGTGTTTACCACAGCAATTTACATTTCTTTCTGTAAAGGCTTTCTTTGCTAATTTTCAATATCAAGGCCCAAACACCCATATTTACCGAGATACAGCCATCTCAAATATCAGATATATCATCGTGTTTTCTCAACAAATTATTAGGGAAAATGAGTTGAAAAACATGTAATAATAATTATAAACAGCTAATTAAAAAATGGGTAATGAAAAAAAAGTCATTTCTATATTATTCCTTTGCTTAGAGATTATTTTGAATGGTAAATTTATGGCCATTTGTATGGTACTTATAATGGCATATGTATTGCACTTATAATGGCAAATGTATGGTACTTATAATAGCATATGTATGGTAATTATATGGTGTATGTATGGTACATATAATAGCATATGTATGGTACTAATAAAGATATAAGTTCGGTACTTTTAAACATATACGTATGGTACTTATATGGGTATATGTATGGTACTTATATGGTACTTAAATTGACATATGTATGGCACTTATGTAAGGTACATTTAAAGATATGTATGGTACTTATAAAGACATATGTCTGATATTTATAACGGCATATCTATGGTACTTATAAAGGCATATGTATGATACTTATAAATGCATATGTATGGTACTTAAAACGGCACATGGAGTATACTTATATGGGCATATATATGGCATTTACACGAGCATATGTATGGTACTTATAAGGCCATGTAAAAGGTACATATATTGGCATGTGTATGGTACTTATATGGGCATGTGTATGGTACTTATATGGTCCTCCTAATGTTTCCCAACGTCAAGAAAACGGTAAATTGTAAGTGTCCTATCCTAACCTACCAGAGGACCAAACTCAGAAAACGGGACAGTACGTCACTTTGTCGAGGAGCTTACATTTTCTGCCACACAGCCGTTTGCCAGCAAAGAATCGCAGCCCGGGCGAAATCGTCATTTTTCTCAAAACTCAAAATCAAAACCAGCCATAGAATCGTTTTGAAAATGGTACCATTGTGTTTACCACAGCAATTTACATTTCTTTCTGTAAAGGCTTTCTTTGCTAATTTTCAATATCAAGGCCCAAACACCCATATTTACCGAGATACAGCCATCTCAAATATCAGATATATCATCGTGTTTTCTCAACAAATTATTAGGGAAAATGAGTTGAAAAACATGTAATAATAATTATAAACAGCTAATTAAAAAATGGGTAATGAAAAAAAAGTCATTTCTATATTATTCCTTTGCTTAGAGATTATTTTGAATGGTAAATTTATGGCCATTTGTATGGTACTTATAATGGCATATGTATTGCACTTATAATGGCAAATGTATGGTACTTATAATAGCATATGTATGGTAATTATATGGTGTATGTATGGTACATATAATAGCATATGTATGGTACTAATAAAGATATAAGTTCGGTACTTTTAAACATATACGTATGGTACTTATATGGGTATATGTATGGTACTTATATGGTACTTAAATTGACATATGTATGGCACTTATGTAAGGTACATTTAAAGATATGTATGGTACTTATAAAGACATATGTCTGATATTTATAACGGCATATCTATGGTACTTATAAAGGCATATGTATGATACTTATAAATGCATATGTATGGTACTTAAAACGGCACATGGAGTATACTTATATGGGCATATATATGGCATTTACACGAGCATATGTATGGTACTTATAAGGCCATGTAAAAGGTACATATATTGGCATGTGTATGGTACTTATATGGGCATGTGTATGGTACTTATATGGTCCTCCTAATGTTTCCCAACGTCAAGAAAACGGTAAATTGTAAGTGTCCTATCCTAACCTACCAGAGGACCAAACTCAGAAAACGGGACAGTACGTCACTTTGTCGAGGAGCTTACATTTTCTGCCACACAGCCGTTTGCCAGCAAAGAATCGCAGCCCGGGCGAAATCGTCATTTTTCTCAAAACTCAAAATCAAAACCAGCCATAGAATCGTTTTGAAAATGGTACCATTGTGTTTACCACAGCAATTTACATTTCTTTCTGTAAAGGCTTTCTTTGCTAATTTTCAATATCAAGGCCCAAACACCCATATTTACCGAGATACAGCCATCTCAAATATCAGATATATCATCGTGTTTTCTCAACAAATTATTAGGGAAAATGAGTTGAAAAACATGTAATAATAATTATAAACAGCTAATTAAAAAATGGGTAATGAAAAAAAAGTCATTTCTATATTATTCCTTTGCTTAGAGATTATTTTGAATGGTAAATTTATGGCCATTTGTATGGTACTTATAATGGCATATGTATTGCACTTATAATGGCAAATGTATGGTACTTATAATAGCATATGTATGGTAATTATATGGTGTATGTATGGTACATATAATAGCATATGTATGGTACTAATAAAGATATAAGTTCGGTACTTTTAAACATATACGTATGGTACTTATATGGGTATATGTATGGTACTTATATGGTACTTAAATTGACATATGTATGGCACTTATGTAAGGTACATTTAAAGATATGTATGGTACTTATAAAGACATATGTCTGATATTTATAACGGCATATCTATGGTACTTATAAAGGCATATGTATGATACTTATAAATGCATATGTATGGTACTTAAAACGGCACATGGAGTATACTTATATGGGCATATATATGGCATTTACACGAGCATATGTATGGTACTTATAAGGCCATGTAAAAGGTACATATATTGGCATGTGTATGGTACTTATATGGGCATGTGTATGGTACTTATATGGTCCTCCTAATGTTTCCCAACGTCAAGAAAACGGTAAATTGTAAGTGTCCTATCCTAACCTACCAGAGGACCAAACTCAGAAAACGGGACAGTACGTCACTTTGTCGAGGAGCTTACATTTTCTGCCACACAGCCGTTTGCCAGCAAAGAATCGCAGCCCGGGCGAAATCGTCATTTTTCTCAAAACTCAAAATCAAAACCAGCCATAGAATCGTTTTGAAAATGGTACCATTGTGTTTACCACAGCAATTTACATTTCTTTCTGTAAAGGCTTTCTTTGCTAATTTTCAATATCAAGGCCCAAACACCCATATTTACCGAGATACAGCCATCTCAAATATCAGATATATCATCGTGTTTTCTCAACAAATTATTAGGGAAAATGAGTTGAAAAACATGTAATAATAATTATAAACAGCTAATTAAAAAATGGGTAATGAAAAAAAGTCATTTCTATATTATTCCTTTGCTTAGAGATTATTTTGAATGGTAAATTTATGGCCATTTGTATGGTACTTATAATGGCATATGTATTGCACTTATAATGGCAAATGTATGGTACTTATAATAGCATATGTATGGTAATTATATGGTGTATGTATGGTACATATAATAGCATATGTATGGTACTAATAAAGATATAAGTTCGGTACTTTTAAACATATACGTATGGTACTTATATGGGTATATGTATGGTACTTATATGGTACTTAAATTGACATATGTATGGCACTTATGTAAGGTACATTTAAAGATATGTATGGTACTTATAAAGACATATGTCTGATATTTATAACGGCATATCTATGGTACTTATAAAGGCATATGTATGATACTTATAAATGCATATGTATGGTACTTAAAACGGCACATGGAGTATACTTATATGGGCATATATATGGCATTTACACGAGCATATGTATGGTACTTATAAGGCCATGTAAAAGGTACATATATTGGCATGTGTATGGTACTTATATGGGCATGTGTATGGTACTTATATGGTCCTCCTAATGTTTCCCAACGTCAAGAAACGGTAAATTGTAAGTGTCCTATCCTAACCTACCAGAGGACCAAACTCAGAAAACGGGACAGTACGTCACTTTGTCGAGGAGCTTACATTTCTGCCACACAGCCGTTTGCCAGCAAAGAATCGCAGCCCGGGCGAAATCGTCATTTTTCTCAAAACTCAAAATCAAAACCAGCCATAGAATCGTTTTGAAAATGGTACCATTGTGTTTACCACAGCAATTTACATTTCTTTCTGTAAAGGCTTTCTTTGCTAATTTTCAATATCAAGGCCCAAACACCCATATTTACCGAGATACAGCCATCTCAAATATCAGATATATCATCGTGTTTTCTCAACAAATTATTAGGGAAAATGAGTTGAAAAACATGTAATAATAATTATAAACAGCTAATTAAAAAATGGGTAATGAAAAAAAGTCATTTCTATATTATTCCTTTGCTTAGAGATTATTTTGAATGGTAAATTTATGGCCATTTGTATGGTACTTATAATGGCATATGTATTGCACTTATAATGGCAAATGTATGGTACTTATAATAGCATATGTATGGTAATTATATGGTGTATGTATGGTACATATAATAGCATATGTATGGTACTAATAAAGATATAAGTTCGGTACTTTTAAACATATACGTATGGTACTTATATGGGTATATGCGTATGGTACTTAT
>NW_027190276.1:37500-45832 GCF_040958095.1 Procambarus clarkii | reverse complement strand
CGTGATTGTAGGTGTTGTGTGGTGGTGATGTGTAGTAACGGTAGGTGTTGTGTGGTGGTGATGTGTAGTGACGGTAGGTGCTGTGTGGTGGTGATGTGTAGTGATGGTAGGTATTGTGTGGTGGTGATGTGTAGTGATGATAGGTGTTGTTTGGTGGTGATGTGAAGTGACGGTAGGTGTTGTGTGGTGTGATGTGTAGTCAGGATAGTTGTTGTGTGGTGGTGTTCTGTAGTGACGGTAGGTGTTTGTGTGGTGGTGATGTGTAGTGATGGTGGTGGGTGTTCTGTGGTGGTGGTGATGAAAATTTAAGTATTTATGGAAGATGGCTACAGTTACGAGGCTGGTCGTTACAGTGTAGATGGTTACAGTGTTTCAGGTTGTGTGAAGTAATACGGTTACAATGATGAGGGTTGTCATTAGTTAAGACGATTACTGTGGTGAAGATAGTGCGATAGTGCGTAGTAACTATGGTTAGTGATGATTGTCATTTGTAGTGAAGATCGACACCACTGACGACTGTGTTGTAAAGTTACAGTGATGAAACTATTGTATAATAAAGATGATTACAGTAAGATATTGTGTGTACTGAAAATGATTATAGTGAAGTTTTGTGTGTAGTTAAGATGGTTACAGTGAAGATAGTGTGCAGTGAAGATGTTACAGTAAAAAATAGTGTGTAATGTGAGATAGTGTGTAGTGATGATAGAGTGTAGTGAAGATGGTTACTATGAAGATAGTTTGTAGTGAAGAGAGTTACAGTATATGTGTGTAGTGATGATAGTGTGTAGTGAAGACGGTTACTGTGAAGATAGTTACAGTATAGTGTGTGTGTGTGTGTGTGTAGTGAAGATGGTTACAGTATTGTGTGAAGACGGTTACAGTATTGTGTATGTAGTGAAGATGGTTACAGTAATGTGTATGTAGTGAAGATGGTTACATTATAGTGTGTGTTGTGAAGATGGTTTCAGTATAGTGTGTGTAGTGAAGATGGTTACATTATAGTATGTGGAGTGAAGATGGTTATAGTATATGTGCGGAGTGAAGATGGTTACAGTATAGTGTGGAGTGAAGATGGTTACAGAATAGTGTGGTGAAGAAAGTGCGATAGTGCGTAGTAACTATGGTTAGTGATGATTGTCATTTGTAGTGAAGATCGACACCACTGACGACTGTGTTGTAAAGTTACAGTGATGAAACTATTGTATAATAAAGATGATTACAGTGAAGATATTGTGTGTACTGAAAATGATTATAGTGAAGTTTTGTGTGTAGTTAAGATGGTTACAGTGAAGATAGTGTGTAGTGAAGATGGTTACATTAAAAAATAGTGTGTAATGAAGATAGTGTGTAGTGATAATAGATTGTAGTGGAAGATGGTTACTACGAAGATAGTGTGTAGTGAAGAGAGTTACAGTATAGTGTGTGTAGTGATGATAGTGTGTAGTGAAGATGGTTACTGTGAAGATAGTTACAGTATAGTGTGTGTTGTGTGTGTGTAGTGAAGATGGTTACAGTATTGTGTAAAGACGGTTACAGTATTGTGTATGTAGTGAAGATGGTTACAGTAATGTGTATGTAGTGAAGATGGTTACATTATAGTGTGTGTTGTGAAGATGGTTTCATATAGTGTGTGTAGTGAAGATGGTTACATTATAGTGTGTGTTGTGAAGATGGTTACAGTATAGTGTGTGTAGTGAAGATGGTTACATTATAGTGTGTGCGTTGTGAAGAAGGTTACAGTATAGTATGTGTAGTAAGGATGGTTACATTATAATGTGTGTTGTGAAGATGGTTACAGTGTAGTGAAGATGGTTACGTTATAGTGTGTGTTGTGAAGATGGTTACAGTATAGTGTGTGAATTGAAGATGGTTACATTATTGTGTGTGTTTGTGAAGATGGTTACAGAATAGTGTGGTGTTGTGAAGATGGTAACAGTATTGTATGTGTTGTGAAGATGGTAACAGTATAGTGTGTGTTGTAAAGATTGTTACATTATAGTGTGTGGAGTGAAGATGGTTATAGTATAGTGTGTGGAGTGAAGATGGTTACAGTATAGTGTGTGGAGTGAAGATGGTTACAGAATAGTGTGTGTAGTGAAGATGTTTGCAGTGAGGATATAATGTGTGTATTCACCTAGTTGTGCTTGAGGGGGTTCAGCTCTGCTTTTGCGGAGCAAGAGTTCTTTCCCTCTTCCTAAACACCCAACTCTCGTATGCCCAGTCCTAGAGGACGTGCACCTGACTGATGATATTTTCTTAGAAGCGGACAGACTTGGTTTTCTTCTGGTGGCAGCCATCGTCGCCGAAGACCTTTTCCTTCTCTATACTGACCAGGCCGCTTCACACTATTAAGAACCTAAAGAATACTTCTAGTAATAATATACCAGATGCAAGAATTATAGTCATGCTAATAGTTCGACTGGTCTATTAAGTGCGATGCCCAGTATGATGTACTCACATCATACGTCTTTTACATATAAATAAGATACCTTTATAAACTTTATCTATTCTCTTCAAGAGCTTGTAGGTAAGGTAACTACCTCTCTCTCTCTCTCTCCTCTCTCTCTCTCTCTCATCTCTCTCTCTCTCTCTCTCTCTCTCTCTCTCTCTCATCTCTCTCTCTCATCTCTCTCTCTCTCTCTCTCTCTCTCTCTCCTCTCTTTTTTACAACATGTCTTCGACTCGAAGCTGAAGACTCTTAATTGCGGAATTAATCCTGTGGAAAATTTCGACCATTTTTCAAAGTTTTTTTTATGCTTCATAAGGTGTGGGTTCCTAGCTGTCGCTGCATACTCAGGTAAGGTCTCATAAATGTAGTATGTGTGGAATTGGAATCCTCTTATTTTAGATTTTTAAATGATGTTCTTTTGTTTGGTAACTTCCCATATGGTGCTAATGATGTCCTGTTCACATTTGCTTGTGGTGTTTAGTGTTTGGATAATTTCTACTCTCGGATGATGATGTGTCGTGATTGTAGGTGTTGTGTGGTGGTGATGTGTAGTAACGGTAGGTGTTGTGTGGTGGTGATGTGTAGTGACGGTAGGTGCTGTGTGGTGGTGATGTGTAGTGATGGTAGGTATTGTGTGGTGGTGATGTGTAGTGATGATAGGTGTTGTTTGGTGGTGATGTGAAGTGACGGTAGGTGTTGTGTGGTGGTGATGTGTAGTCAGGATAGTTGTTGTGTGGTGGTGTTCTGTAGTGACGGTAGGTTTGTGTGGTGGTGATGTGTAGTGATGGTGGTGGGTGTTCTGTGGTGGTGGTGATGAAAATTTAAGTATTTATGGAAGATGGCTACAGTTACGAGGCTGGTCGTTACAGTGTAGATGGTTACAGTGTTTCAGGTTGTGTGAAGTAAATACGGTTACAATGATGAGGGTTGTCATTAGTTAAGACGATTACTGTGGTGAAGATAGTGCGATAGTGCGTAGTAACTATGGTTAGTGATGATTGTCATTTGTAGTGAAGATCGACACCACTGACGACTGTGTTGTAAAGTTACAGTGATGAAACTATTGTATAATAAAGATGATTACAGTGAAGATATTGTGTGTACTGAAAATGATTATAGTGAAGTTTTTTGTGTGTAGTTAAGATGGTTACAGTGAAGATAGTGTGCAGTGAAGATGGTTACAGTAAAAAATAGTGTGTAATGTGAGATAGTGTGTAGTGATGATAGAGTGTAGTGAAGATGGTTACTATGAAGATAGTGTGTAGTGAAGAGAGTTACAGTATAGTGTGTGTAGTGATGATAGTGTGTAGTGAAGACGGTTACTGTGAAGATAGTTACAGTATAGTGTGTGTGTGTGTGTGTGTAGTGAAGATGGTTACAGTATTGTGTGAAGACGGTTACAGTATTGTGTATGTAGTTGAAGATGGTTACAGTAATGTGTATGTAGTGAAGATGTTACATTATAGTGTGTGTTGTGAAGATGGTTTCAGTATAGTGTGTGTAGTGAAGATGGTTACATTATAGTGTGTGGAGTGAAGATGGTTATAGTATAGTGTGCGAGTGAAGATGGTTACAGTATAGTGTGTGGAGTGAAGATGGTTACAGAATAGTGTGGTGAAGAAAGTGCGATAGTGCGTAGTAACTATGGTTAGTGATGATTGTCATTTGTAGTGAAGATCGACACCACTGACGACTGTGTTGTAAAGTTACAGTGATGAAACTATTGTATAATAAAGATGATTACAGTGAAGATATTGTGTGTACTGAAAATGATTATAGTGAAGTTTTTGTGTGTAGTTAAGATGGTTACAGTGAAGATAGTGTGTAGTGAAGATGGTTACATTAAAAAATAGTGTGTAATGAAGATAGTGTGTAGTGATAATAGATTGTAGTGAAGATGGTTACTACGAGATAGTGTGTAGTGAAGAGAGTTACAGTATAGTGTGTGTAGTGATGATAGTGTGTAGTGAAGATGGTTACTGTGAAGATAGTTACAGTATAGTGTGTGTGGTAGTGAAGATGGTTACAGTATTGTGTAAAGACGGTTACAGTATTGTGTATGTAGTGAAGATGGTTACAGTAATGTGTATGTAGTGAAGATGGTTACATTATAGTGTGGTTGTGAAGATGGTTTCAATATAGTGTGTAGTGAAGATGGTTACATTATAGTGTGTGTTGTGAAGATGGTTACAGTATAGTGTGTAGTGAAGATGGTTACATTATAGTGTGTGCGTTGTGAAGAAGGTTACAGTATAGTATGTGTAGTAAGGATGGTTACATTATAATGTGTGTTGTGAAGATGGTTACAGTGTAGTGAAGATGGTTACGTTATAGTGTGTGTTGTGAAGATGGTTACAGTATAGTGTGTGAATTGAAGATGGTTACATTATTGTGTGTGTTGTGAAGATGGTTACAGAATAGTGTGTGTTGTGAAGATGGTAACAGTATTGTATGTGTTGTGAAGATGGTAACAGTATAGTGTGTGTTGTAAAGATTGTTACATTATAGTGTGTGGAGTGAAGATGGTTATAGTATAGTGTGTGGAGTGAAGATGGTTACAGTATAGTGTGTGGAGTGAAGATGGTTACAGAATAGTGTGTGTAGTGAAGATGTTTTGCAGTGAGGATATAATGTGTGTATTCACCTAGTTTGCTTGAGGGGGTTCAGCTCTGCTCTTTGCGGAGCAAGAGTTCTTTCCCTCTTCCTAAACACCCAACTCTCGTATGCCCAGTCCTAGAGGACGTGCACCTGACTGATGATATTTTCTTAGAAGCGGACAGACTTGGTTTTCTTCTGGTGGCAGCCATCGTCGCCGAAGACCTTTTCCTTCTCTATACTGACAGGCCGCTTCACACTATTAAGAACCTAAAGAATACTTCTAGTAATATATACCAGATGCAAGAATTATAGTCATGCTAATAGTTCGACTGGTCTATTAAGTGCGATGCCCAGTAGTGATGTACTCACATCATACGTCTTTTACATATAAATAAGATACCTTTATAAACTTTATCTATTCTCTTCAAGAGCTTGTAGGTAAGGTAACTACTCTCTCTCTCTCTCTCTCTCTCTCTCTCTCTCTCTCTCTCTCTCTCTCTCTCTCTCTCTCTCTCTCTCTCTCTCTCTCTCTCTCTCTCTCTCTCTCTTCTCTCTCTCTTTTTACAACATGTCTTCGACTCGAAGCTGAAGACTCTTAATTGCGGAATTAATCCTGTGGAAAAATTTCGACCATTTTCAAAGTTTTTTTATGCTTCAGGTAATGTTCTATATATGTTAGGTATGTGTGGAATTGGAATCCTCTTATTTTAGATTTTTAAATGATGTTCTTTTGTTTCGTAACTTCCCATATGGTGCTAATGAAGTCCTGTTCACATTAGCTTGTGGTGTTTAGTGTTTGGATAATTTCTACTCTCGGATGATGATGTGTCGTGATTGTAGGTGTTGTGTGGTGGTGATGTGTAGTAACGGTAGGTGCTGTGTGGTGGTGATGTGTAGTGAAGGTGGGTGTTGTTTGGTGGTGATGTGTTGTGATGGTAGGTATTGTGTGGTGGTGATGTGTAGTGATGATAGGTGTTGTTTGGTGGTGATGTGAAGTGACGGTAGGTGTTGTGTGGTGGTGATGTGTATTCAGGATAGTTGTTGTGTGGTGGTGTTCTGTATGCACGGTAGGTGTTGTGTGGTGGTGATGTGTAGTGATGGTGGGTGGGTGTTCTGTGGTGGTGGTGATGAAAATTTTAGTATTTATGGAAGATGGCTACAGTTACGAGGCTGGTCGTTACAGTGTAGAGGTTACAGTGTTTCAGGTTGTGTGAAGTAAAATACGGTTACAATGATGAGGGTTGTCATTAGTTAAGACGATTACTGTGGTGAAGATAGGGCGATAGTGCGTGTAGTAACTATGGTTAGTGCTGATTGTCATTTTGTAGTGAAGATCGATACCACTGACGACTGTGTTGGTAAAGTTACAGTGATGAAAACTAGTGTATAATAGAGATGATTACAGTGAAGGATATTGTGTGATACTGAAAATGATTATAGTGAAGTTTTTGTGGTCGTAGTTAAGATGGTTTACCAGTGAAGATCAGTGTGTAGTGAAGATGGTTACAGTAAAAAATTGGGTGCTACATGAAGATAGTGTGTAGTGATGATATAGTGTAGTGAAGGATGGTTACTGATGAAGATTAGTGTGTAGTGAAGAACTGTGAAGATAGTTTACAGTATAGCTGGTGTGTGTGTGGTGTAGTGTAGCTGAAGGAGGGTTACAGTATTGTGTGAAGACGGTTACAGTATTGTGTATGTAGGGAAGATGGTTACAGTAATGTGGTATGTAAAGTGAAGATGGTTACATTATAGTGTGTGTTGTGAGAGTGGTTTCAGTATAGTGTGTGTAGTGAAGATGTTACAATTATAGTGTGTGGAAAGTGAAGATGGTTATAGTAATAAGTTGTGCGGAGTGAAGATGGTTACAGTATAGTTGTGTGGAGTGAAGATGGTTACAGAATAGTGTGGTGAAGAAAAGTGGCGATAGTGCGTAGTTACTAATGGTTAGTGATGATTGTCATTTGTAGTGAAGAGCGACACCACTGACGACTGTGTTGTAAAGTTACAGTGATGAAAATATTGTATAATAAAGATGATTACAGTTGAAGATATTGTGTGTACTGAAAATGATTATAGTGAAGTTTTTGTGTGTAGTTAAGATGGTTACAGTGAAGATAGTGTGTAGTGAAGATGGTTACATTAAAAAATAGTGTGTAATGAAGATAGTGTGTAGTGATGAATAGAGTGTAGTGAAGATGGTTACTACGAAGATAGTGTGTAGTGAAGAGAGTTACAGTATAGTGTGTGTAGTGATGATAGTGTGTAGTGAAGATGGTTACTGTGAAGATAGTTACAGTATAGTGTGTGTGTGTGTGTGTGTGTAGTGAAGATGGTTACAGTATTGTGTAAAGACGGTTACAGTATTGTGTATGTAGTGAAGATGGTTACAGTAATGTGTATGTAGTGAAGATGGTTACATTATAGTGTGTGTTGTGAAGATGGTTTTCAAGTACTAGTGTGTGTAGTGAAGATGGTTACATTATAGTGTGTGTTGTGAAGATGGTTACAGTATAGTGTGTGTAGTGAAGATGGTTACATTATAGTGTGTGCGTTGTGAAGAAGGTTACAGTATAGTAGTGTGTAGTAAGGATGGTTACATTATAATGTGTGTTGTGAAGATGGTTACAGTGTAGTGAAGATGGTTACGTTATAGTGTGTGTTGTGAAGATGGTTACAGTATAGTGTGTGAATTGAAGATGGTTACATTATTGTGTGTGTTGTGAAGATGGTTACAGAATAGTGTGTGTTGTGAAGATGGTAACAGTATTGTATGTGTTGTGAAGATGGTAACAGTATAGTGTGTGTTGTAAAGATGGTTACATTATAGTGTGTGGAGTGAAGATGGTTATAGTATAGTGTGTGGAGTGAAGATGGTTACAGTATAGTGTGTGGAGTGAAGATGGTTACAGAATAGTGTGTGTAGTGAAGATGGTTGCAGTGAGGATATAATGTGTGTATTCACCTAGTTGTGCTTGAGGGGGTTCAGCTCTGCTTTTGCGGAGCAAGAGTTCTTTCCCTCTTTCCTAAACACCCAACTCTCGTATGCCCAGTCCTCGAGGACGTGCACCTGACTGATGATATTTCTTAGAAGCGGACAGACTTGGTTTTCTTCTGGTGGCAGCCATCGTCGCCGAAGACCTTTTCCTTCTCTAATACTGACCAGGCCGCTTCACACTATTAGAAACCTAAAGAATACTTCTAGTAATAATATACCAGATGCAAGAATTATAGTCATGCTAATAGTTCGACTGGTCTATTAAGTGCGATAGCCCAGTAGTGATG
>NW_027190276.1:0-35000 GCF_040958095.1 Procambarus clarkii | reverse complement strand
GTGAAGATGGTTACTGTGAAGATAGTTACAGTATAGTGTGTGTGTGTGTGTGTGTAGTGAAGATGGTTACAGTATTGTGTGAAGACGGTTACAGTATTGTGTATGTAGTGAAGATGGTTACAGTAATGTGTATGTAGTGAAGATGGTTACATTATAGTGTGTGTTGTGAAGATGGTTTCAGTATAGTGTGTGTAGTGAAGATGGTTACATTATAGTGTGTGGAGTGAAGATGGTTATAGTATAGTGTGCGGAGTGAAGATGGTTACAGTATAGTGTGTGGAGTGAAGATGGTTACAGAATAGTGTGGTGAAGAAAGTGCGATAGTGCGTAGTAACTATGGTTAGTGATGATTGTCATTTGTAGTGAAGATCGACACCACTGACGACTGTGTTGTAAAGTTACAGTGATGAAACTATTGTATAATAAAGATGATTACAGTGAAGATATTGTGTGTACTGAAAATGATTATAGTGAAGTTTTTGTGTGTAGTTAAGATGGTTACAGTGAAGATAGTGTGTAGTGAAGATGGTTACATTAAAAAATAGTGTGTAATGAAGATAGTGTGTAGTGATAATAGATTGTAGTGAAGATGGTTACTACGAAGATAGTGTGTAGTGAAGAGAGTTACAGTATAGTGTGTGTAGTGATGATAGTGTGTAGTGAAGATGGTTACTGTGAAGATAGTTACAGTATAGTGTGTGTGTGTGTGTGTGTAGTGAAGATGGTTACAGTATTGTGTAAAGACGGTTACAGTATTGTGTATGTAGTGAAGATGGTTACAGTAATGTGTATGTAGTGAAGATGGTTACATTATAGTGTGTGTTGTGAAGATGGTTTCAATATAGTGTGTGTAGTGAAGATGGTTACATTATAGTGTGTGTTGTGAAGATGGTTACAGTATAGTGTGTGTAGTGAAGATGGTTACATTATAGTGTGTGCGTTGTGAAGAAGGTTACAGTATAGTATGTGTAGTAAGGATGGTTACATTATAATGTGTGTTGTGAAGATGGTTACAGTGTAGTGAAGATGGTTACGTTATAGTGTGTGTTGTGAAGATGGTTACAGTATAGTGTGTGAATTGAAGATGGTTACATTATTGTGTGTGTTGTGAAGATGGTTACAGAATAGTGTGTGTTGTGAAGATGGTAACAGTATTGTATGTGTTGTGAAGATGGTAACAGTATAGTGTGTGTTGTAAAGATTGTTACATTATAGTGTGTGGAGTGAAGATGGTTATAGTATAGTGTGTGGAGTGAAGATGGTTACAGTATAGTGTGTGGAGTGAAGATGGTTACAGAATAGTGTGTGTAGTGAAGATGTTTGCAGTGAGGATATAATGTGTGTATTCACCTAGTTGTGCTTGAGGGGGTTCAGCTCTGCTTTTGCGGAGCAAGAGTTCTTTCCCTCTTTCCTAAACACCCAACTCTCGTATGCCCAGTCCTAGAGGACGTGCACCTGACTGATGATATTTTCTTAGAAGCGGACAGACTTGGTTTTCTTCTGGTGGCAGCCATCGTCGCCGAAGACCTTTTCCTTCTCTATACTGACCAGGCCGCTTCACACTATTAAGAACCTAAAGAATACTTCTAGTAATAATATACCAGATGCAAGAATTATAGTCATGCTAATAGTTCGACTGGTCTATTAAGTGCGATGCCCAGTAGTGATGTACTCACATCATACGTCTTTTACATATAAATAAGATACCTTTATAAACTTTATCTATTCTCTTCAAGAGCTTGTAGGTAAGGTAACTACTCTCTCTCTCTCTCTCTCTCTCTCTCTCTCTCTCTCTCTCTCTCTCTCTCTCTCTCTCTCTCTCTCTCTCTCTCTCTCTCTCTCTCTCTCTCACTCTCTCTCTCTCTCTCTCTCTCTTTTTTACAACATGTCTTCGACTCGAAGCTGAAGACTCTTAATTGCGGAATTAATCCTGTGGAAAAATTTCGACCATTTTTCAAAGTTTTTTTTATGCTTCATAAGGTGTGGGTTCCTAGCTGTCGCTGCATACTCAGGTAATGGTCTCATAAATGTAGTATGTGTGGAATTGGAATCCTCTTATTTTAGATTTTTAAATGATGTTCTTTTGTTTGGTAACTTCCCATATGGTGCTAATGATGTCCTGTTCACATTTGCTTGTGGTGTTTAGTGTTTGGATAATTTCTACTCTCGGATGATGATGTGTCGTGATTGTAGGTGTTGTGTGGTGGTGATGTGTAGTAACGGTAGGTGTTGTGTGGTGGTGATGTGTAGTGACGGTAGGTGCTGTGTGGTGGTGATGTGTAGTGATTGGTAGGTATTGTGTGGTGGTGATGTGTAGTGATGATAGGTGTTGTTTGGTGGTGATGTGAAGTGACGGTAGGTGTTGTGTGGTGGTGATGTGTATTCAGGATAGTTGTTGTGTGGTGGTGTTCTGTAGTGACGGTAGGTGTTGTGTGGTGGTGATGTGTAGTGATGGTGGTGGGTGTTCTGTGGTGGTGGTGATGAAAATTTAAGTATTTATGGAAGATGACTACAGTTACGAGGCTGGTCGTTACAGTGTAGATGGTTACAGTGTTTCAGGTTGTGTGAAGTAAATACGGTTACAATGATGAGGGTTGTCATTAGTTAAGACGATTACTGTGGTGAAGATAGTGCGATAGTGCGTAGTAACTATGGTTAGTGATGATTGTCATTTGTAGTGAAGATCGACACCACTGACGACTGTGTTGTAAAGTTACAGTGATGAAACTATTGTATAATAAAGATGATTACAGTGAAGATATTGTGTGTACTGAAAATGATTATAGTGAAGTTTTTGTGTGTAGTTAAGATGGTTACAGTGAAGATAGTGTGTAGTGAAGATGGTTACAGTAAAAAATAGTGTGTAATGTGAGATAGTGTGTAGTGATGATAGAGTGTAGTGAAGATGGTTACTATGAAGATAGTGTGTAGTGAAGAGAGTTACAGTATAGTGTGTGTAGTGATGATAGTGTGTAGTGAAGATGGTTACTGTGAAGATAGTTACAGTATAGTGTGTGTGTGTGTGTGTGTAGTGAAGATGGTTACAGTATTGTGTGAAGACGGTTACAGTATTGTGTATGTAGTGAAGATGGTTACAGTAATGTGTATGTAGTGAAGATGGTTACATTATAGTGTGTGTTGTGAAGATGGTTTCAGTATAGTGTGTGTAGTGAAGATGGTTACATTATAGTGTGTGGAGTGAAGATGGTTATAGTATAGTGTGCGGAGTGAAGATGGTTACAGTATAGTGTGTGGAGTGAAGATGGTTACAGAATAGTGTGGTGAAGAAAGTGCGATAGTGCGTAGTAACTATGGTTAGTGATGATTGTCATTTGTAGTGAAGATCGACACCACTGACGACTGTGTTGTAAAGTTACAGTGATGAAACTATTGTATAATAAAGATGATTACAGTGAAGATATTGTGTGTACTGAAAATGATTATAGTGAAGTTTTTGTGTGTAGTTAAGATGGTTACAGTGAAGATAGTGTGTAGTGAAGATGGTTACATTAAAAAATAGTGTGTAATGAAGATAGTGTGTAGTGATAATAGATTGTAGTGAAGATGGTTACTACGAAGATAGTGTGTAGTGAAGAGAGTTACAGTATAGTGTGTGTAGTGAAGATGGTTACTGTGAAGATAGTTACAGTATAGTGTGTGTGTGTGTGTGTGTGTAGTGAAGATGGTTACAGTATTGTGTAAAGACGGTTACAGTATTGTGTATGTAGTGAAGATGGTTACAGTAATGTGTATGTAGTGAAGATGGTTACATTATAGTGTGTGTTGTGAAGATGGTTTCAGTATAGTGTGTGTAGTGAAGATGGTTACATTATAGTGTGTGTTATGAAGATGGTTACAGTATAGTGTGTGTAGTGAAGATGGTTACATTATAGTGTGTGTGTTGTGAAGAAGGTTACAGAATAGTATGTGTAGTAAGGATGGTTACATTATAATGTGTGTTGTGAAGATGGTTACAGTGTAGTGAAGATGGTTACGTTATAGTGTGTGTTGTGAAGATGGTTACAGTATAGTGTGTGAATTGAAGATGGTTACATTATTGTGTGTGTTGTGAAGATGGTTACAGAATAGTGTGTGTTGTGAAGATGGTAACAGTATTGTATGTGTTGTGAAGATGGTAACAGTATAGTGTGTGTTGTAAAGATTGTTACATTATAGTGTGTGGAGTGAAGATGGTTATAGTATAGTGTGTGGAGTGAAGATGGTTACAGTATAGTGTGTGGAGTGAAGATGGTTACAGAATAGTGTGTGTAGTGAAGATGTTTGCAGTGAGGATATAATGTGTGTATTCACCTAGTTGTGCTTGAGGGGGTTCAGCTCTGCTTTTGCGGAGCAAGAGTTCTTTCCCTCTTTCCTAAACACCCAACTCTCGTATGCCCAGTCCTAGAGGACGTGCACCTGACTGATGATATTTTCTTAGAAGCGGACAGACTTGGTTTTCTTCTGGTGGCAGCCATCGTCGCCGAAGACCTTTTCCTTCTCTATACTGACCAGGCCGCTTCACACTATTAAGAACCTAAAGAATACTTCTAGTAATAATATACCAGATGCAAGAATTATAGTCATGCTAATAGTTCGACTGGTCTATTAAGTGCGATGCCCAGTAGTGATGTACTCACATCATACGTCTTTTACATATAAATAAGATACCTTTATAATCTTTATCTATTCTCTTCAAGAGCTTGTAGGTAAGGTAACTACTCTCTCTCTCTCTCTCTCTCTCTCTCTCTCTCTCTCTCTCTCTCTCTCTCTCTCTCTCTCTCTCTCTCTCTCTCTCTCTCTCTCTCTCTCTCTCTCTCTTTTTTACAACATGTCTTCGACTCGAAGCTGAAGACTCTTAATTGCGGAATTAATCCTGTGGAAAAATTTCGACCATTTTTCAAAGTTTTTTTTATGCTTCATAAGGTGTGGGTTCCTAGCTGTCGCTGCATACTCAGGTAATGGTCTCATAAATGTAGTATGTGTGGAATTGGAATCCTCTTATTTTAGATTTTTAAATGATGTTCTTTTGTTTGGTAACTTCCCATATGGTGCTAATGATGTCCTGTTCACATTTGCTTGTGGTGTTTAGTGTTTGGATAATTTCTACTCTCGGATGATGATGTGTCGTGATTGTAGGTGTTGTGTGGTGGTGATGTGTAGTAACGGTAGGTGTTGTGTGGTGGTGATGTGTAGTGACGGTAGGTGCTGTGTGGTGGTGATGTGTAGTTGATGGTAGGTATTGTGTGGTGGTGATGTGTAGTGATGATAGGTGTTGTTTGGTGGTGATGTGAAGTGACGGTAGGTGTTGTGTGGTGGTGATGTGTAGTCAGGATAGTTGTTGTGTGGTGGTGTTCTGTAGTGACGGTAGGTGTTGTGTGGTGGTGATGTGTAGTGATGGTGGTGGGTGTTCTGTGGTGGTGGTGATGAAAATTTAAGTATTTATGGAAGATGGCTACAGTTACGAGGCTGGTCGTTACAGTGTAGATGGTTACAGTGTTTCAGGTTGTGTGAAGTAAATACGGTTACAATGATGAGGGTTGTCATTAGTTAAGACGATTACTGTGGTGAAGATAGTGCGATAGTGCGTAGTAACTATGGTTAGTGATGATTGTCATTTGTAGTGAAGATCGACACCACTGACGACTGTGTTGTAAAGTTACAGTGATGAAACTATTGTATAATAAAGATGATTACAGTGAAGATATTGTGTGTACTGAAAATGATTATAGTGAAGTTTTTGTGTGTAGTTAAGATGGTTACAGTGAAGATAGTGTGTAGTGAAGATGGTTACAGTAAAAAATAGTGTGTAATGTGAGATAGTGTGTAGTGATGATAGAGTGTAGTGAAGATGGTTACTATGAAGATAGTGTGTAGTGAAGAGAGTTACAGTATAGTGTGTGTAGTGATGATAGTGTGTAGTGAAGATGGTTACTGTGAAGATAGTTACAGTATAGTGTGTGTGTGTGTGTGTGTAGTGAAGATGGTTACAGTATTGTGTGAAGACGGTTACAAGTATTGTGTATGTAGTGAAGATGGTTACAGTAATGTGTATGTAGTGAAGATGGTTACATTATAGTGTGTGTTGTGAAGATGGTTTCAGTATAGTGTGTGTAGTGAAGATGGTTACATTATAGTGTGTGGAGTGAAGATGGTTATAGTATAGTGTGCGGAGTGAAGATGGTTACAGTATAGTGTGTGGAGTGAAGATGGTTACAGAATAGTGTGGTGAAGAAAGTGCGATAGTGCGTAGTAACTATGGTTAGTGATGATTGTCATTTGTAGTGAAGATCGACACCACTGACGACTGTGTTGTAAAGTTACAGTGATGAAACTATTGTATAATAAAGATGATTACAGTGAAGATATTGTGTGTACTGAAAATGATTATAGTGAAGTTTTTGTGTGTAGTTAAGATGGTTACAGTGAAGATAGTGTGTAGTGAAGATGGTTACATTAAAAAATAGTGTGTAATGAAGATAGTGTGTAGTGATAATAGATTGTAGTGAAGATGGTTACTACGAAGATAGTGTGTAGTGAAGAGAGTTACAGTATAGTGTGTGTAGTGATGATAGTGTGTAGTGAAGATGGTTACTGTGAAGATAGTTACAGTATAGTGTGTGTGTGTGTGTGTAGTGAAGATGGTTACAGTATTGTGTAAAGACGGTTACAGTATTGTGTATGTAGTGAAGATGGTTACAGTAATGTGTATGTAGTGAAGATGGTTACATTATAGTGTGTGTTGTGAAGATGGTTTCAATATAGTGTGTGTAGTGAAGATGGTTACATTATAGTGTGTGTTGTGAAGATGGTTACAGTATAGTGTGTGTAGTGAAGATGGTTACATTATAGTGTGTGCGTTGTGAAGAAGGTTACAGTATAGTATGTGTAGTAAGGATGGTTACATTATAATGTGTGTTGTGAAGATGGTTACAAGTGTAGTGAAGATGGTTACGTTATAGTGTGTGTTGTGAAGATGGTTACAGTATAGTGTGTGAATTGAAGATGGTTACATTATTGTGTGTGTTGTGAAGATGGTTACAGAATAGTGTGTGTTGTGAAGATGGTAACAGTATTGTATGTGTTGTGAAGATGGTAACAGTATAGTGTGTGTTGTAAAGATTGTTACATTATAGTGTGTGGAGTGAAGATGGTTATAGTATAGTGTGTGGAGTGAAGATGGTTACAGTATAGTGTGTGGAGTGAAGATGGTTACAGAATAGTGTGTGTAGTGAAGATGTTTGCAGTGAGGATATAATGTGTGTATTCACCTAGTTGTGCTTGAGGGGGTTCAGCTCTGCTTTTGCGGAGCAAGAGTTCTTTCCCTCTTTCCTAAACACCCAACTCTCGTATGCCCAGTCCTAGAGGACGTGCACCTGACTGATGATATTTTTTTAGAAGCGGACAGACTTGGTTTTCTTCTGGTGGCAGCCATCGTCGCCGAAGACCTTTTCCTTCTCTATACTGACCAGGCCGCTTCACACTATTAAGAACCTAAAGAATACTTCTAGTAATAATTTACCAGATGCAAGAATTATAGTCATGCTAATAGTTCGACTGGTCTATTAAGTGCGATGCCCAGTAGTGATGTACTCACATCATACGTCTTTTACATATAAATAAGATACCTTTATAAACTTTATCTATTCTCTTCAAGAGCTTGTAGGTAAGGTAACTACTCTCTCTCTCTCTCTCTCTCTCTCTCTCTCTCTCTCTCTCTCTCTCTCTCTCTCTCTCTCTCTCTCTCTCTCTCTCTCTCTCTCTCTCTCTCTCTCTCTCTCTCTCTCTCTCTCTCTCTCTCTCTCTCTCTCTCTCTCTCTCTCTCTCTCTCTCTCTCTCTCTCTCTCTCTCTCTCTCTTTTTACAACATGTCTTCGACTCGAAGCTGAAGACTCTTAATTGCGGAATTAATCCTGTGGAAAAATTTCGACCATTTTTCCAAGTTTTTTTATGCTTCATAAGGTGTGGGTTCCTAGCTGTCGCTGCATACTCAGGTAATGGTCTCATATAATGTAGTATGTGTGGAATTGGAATCCTCTTATTTTAGATTTTTAAAATGATGTTCTTTTGTTTGGTAACTTCCCATATGGTGCTAATGATGTCCTGTTCACATTTGCTTGTGGTGTTTAGTGTTTGGATAATTTCTACTCTCGGATGATGATGTGTCGTGATTGTAGGTGTTGTGTGGTGGTGATGTGTAGTAACGGTAGGTGTTGTGTGGTGGTGATGTGTAGTGACGGTAGGTGCTGTGTGGTGGTGATGTGTAGTGAAGGTGGGTGTTGTTTGGTGGTGATGTTAGTGATGGTAGGTATTGTGTGGTGGTGATGTGTAGTGATGATAGGTGTTGTTTGGTGGTGATGTGAAGTGACGGTAGGTGTTGTGTGGTGGTGATGTGTAGTCAGGATAGTTGTTGTGTGGTGGTGTTCTGTAGTGACGGTAGGTGTTGTGTGGTGGTGATGTGTAGTGATGGTGGTGGGTGTTCTGTGGTGGTGGTGATGAAAATTTAAGTATTTATGGAAGATGGCTACAGTTACGAGGCTGGTCGTTACAGTGTAGATGGTTACAGTGTTTCAGGTTGTGTGAAGTAAATACGGTTACAATGATGAGGGTTGTCATTAGTTAAGACGATTACTGTGGTGAAGATAGTGCGATAGTGCGTAGTAACTATGGTTAGTGATGATTGTCATTTGTAGTGAAGATCGACACCACTGACGACTGTGTTGTAAAGTTACAGTGATGAAACTATTGTATAATAAAGATGATTACAGTGAAGATATTGTGTGTACTGAAAATGATTATAGTGAAGATTTTGTGTGTAGTTAAGATGGATACAGTGAAGATAGTGTGTAGTGAAGATGGTTACAGTAAAAAATAGTGTGTAATGAAGATAGTGTGTAGTGATAATAGAGTGTAGTGAAGATGGTTACTACGAAGATAGTGTGTAGTGAAGAGAGTTACAGTATAGTGTGTGTAGTGATGATAGTGTGTAGTGAAGATGGTTACTGTGAAGATAGTTACAGTATAGTGTGTGTGTGTGTGTGTGTAGTGAAGATGGTTACAGTATTGTGTGAAGACGGTTACAGTATTGTGTATGTAGTGAAGATGGTTACAGTAATGTGTATGTAGTGAAGATGGTTACATTATAGTGTGTGTTGTGAAGATGGTTTCAGTACAGTGTGTGTAGTGAAGATGGTTACATTATAGTGTGTGTTGTGAAGATGGTTACAGTATAGTGTGTGTAGTGAAGATGGTTACATTATAGTGTGTGTGTGTTGTGAAGAAGGTTACAGTATAGTGTGTGTAGTAAGGATGGTTACATTATAATGTGTGTTGTGAAGATGGTTACAGTGTAGTGAAGATGGTTACGTTATAGTGTGTGTTGTGAAGATGGTTACAGTATAGTGTGTGAATTGAAGATGGTTACATTATTGTGTGTGTTGTGAAGATGGTTACAGAATAGTGTGTGTTGTGAAGATGGTAACAGTATTGTATGTGTTGTGAAGATGGTAACAGTATAGTGTGTGTTGTAAAGATGGTTACATTATAGTGTGTGGAGTGAAGATGGTTATAGTATAGTGTGTGGAGTGAAGATGGTTACAGTATAGTGTGTGGAGTGAAGATGGTTACAGAATAGTGTGTGTAGTGAAGATGGTTGCAGTGAGAATATAATGTGTGTATTCACCTAGTTGTGCTTCAGGGGGTTCAGCTCTGCTTTTGCGGAGCAAGAGTTCTTTCCCTCTTTCCTAAACACCCAACTCTCGTATGCCCAGTCCTCGAGGACGTGCACCTGACTGATGATATTTTCTTAGAAGCGGACAGACTTGGTTTTCTTCTGGTGGCAGCCATCGTCGCCGAAGACCTTTTCCTTCTCCATACTGACCAGGCCGCTTCACACTATCAAGAACCTAAAGAATACTTCTAGTAATAATATACCAGATGCAAGAATTATAGTCATGCTAATAGTTCGACTGGTCTATTAAGTGCGATGCCCAGTAGTGATGTACTCACATCATACGTCTTTTACATATAAATAAGATACCTTTATAAACTTTATCTATTCTCTTCAAGAGCTTGTAGGTAAGGTAACTACTCTCTCTCTCTCTCTCTCTCTCTCTCTCTCTCTCTCTCCCTCTCTCCCCCTCTCTCTCCCCCTCTCTCTCTCCCCCTCTCTCTCTCCCCTCTCTCTCTCCCCCTCTCTCTCTCCCCCTCCCCCCCTCTCTCTCTCCCTCTCCCTCTCCCTCTCCCTCCCCTCTCTCTCCTCTCTCTCTCTCTCTCTCTCCCTCTCTCTCTCTCTCTCTCTCTCTCTCTCTCTCTCTCTCTCCTCTCTCTCTCTCTCTCTCTCTCTTCTCTCTCTCCTCTCTCTCTCTCTCTCTCTCTCTCTCTCTCTCTCTCTCTCTCTCTCTCTCTCTCTCTCTCCTCTCTCTCTCTCTCTCTCTTTTTACAACATGTCTTCGACTCGAAGCTGAAGACTCTTAATTGCGGAATTAATCCTGTGGAAAAATTTCGACCATTTTTCCAAGTTTTTTTTATGCTTCATAAGGTGTGGGTTCCTAGCTGTCGCTGCATACTCAGGCAATGGTCTCATATATGTAGTATGTGTGGAATTGGAATCCTCTTATTTTAGATTTTTAAATGATGTTCTTTTGTTTGGTAACTTCCCATATGGTGCTAATGATGTCCTGTTCACATTTGCTTGTGGTGTTTAGTGTTTGGATAATTTCTACTCTCGGATGATGATGTGTCGTGATTGTAGGTGTTGTGTGGTGGTGATGTGTAGTAACGGTAGGTGTTGTGTGGTGGTGATGTGTAGTGACGGTAGGTGCTGTGTGGTGGTGATGTGTAGTGAAGGTGGGTGTTGTTTGGTGGTGATGTTAGTGATGGTAGGTATTGTGTGGTGGTGATGTGTAGTGATGATAGGTGTTGTTTGGTGGTGATGTGAAGTGACGGTAGGTGTTGTGTGGTGGTGATGTGTAGTCAGGATAGTTGTTGTGTGGTGGTGTTCTGTAGTGACGGTAGGTGTTGTGTGGTGGTGATGTGTAGTGATGGTGGTGGGTGTTCTGTGGTGGTGGTGATGAAAATTTAAGTATTTATGGAAGATGGCTACAGTTACGAGGCTGGTCGTTACAGTGTAGATGGTTACAGTGTTTCAGGTTGTGTGAAGTAAATACGGTTACAATGATGAGGGTTGTCATTAGTTAAGACGATTACTGTGGTGAAGATAGTGCGATAGTGCGTAGTAACTATGGTTAGTGATGATTGTCATTTGTAGTGAAGATCGACACCACTGACGACTGTGTTGTAAAGTTACAGTGATGAAACTATTGTATAATAAAGATGATTACAGTGAAGATATTGTGTGTACTGAAAATGATTATAGTGAAGATTTTGTGTGTAGTTAAGATGGATACAGTGAAGATAGTGTGTAGTGAAGATGGTTACAGTAAAAAATAGTGTGTAATGAAGATAGTGTGTAGTGATAATAGAGTGTAGTGAAGATGGTTACTACGAAGATAGTGTGTAGTGAAGAGAGTTACAGTATAGTGTGTGTAGTGATGATAGTGTGTAGTGAAGATGGTTACTGTGAAGATAGTTACAGTATAGTGTGTGTGTGTGTGTGTGTAGTGAAGATGGTTACAGTATTGTGTGAAGACGGTTACAGTATTGTGTATGTAGTGAAGATGGTTACAGTAATGTGTATGTAGTGAAGATGGTTACATTATAGTGTGTGTTGTGAAGATGGTTTCAGTACAGTGTGTGTAGTGAAGATGGTTACATTATAGTGTGTGTTGTGAAGATGGTTACAGTATAGTGTGTGTAGTGAAGATGGTTACATTATAGTGTGTGTGTTGTGAAGAAGGTTACAGTATAGTGTGTGTAGTAAGGATGGTTACATTATAATGTGTGTTGTGAAGATGGTTACAGTGTAGTGAAGATGGTTACGTTATAGTGTGTGTTGTGAAGATGGTTACAGTATAGTGTGTGAATTGAAGATGGTTACATTATTGTGTGTGTTGTGAAGATGGTTACAGAATAGTGTGTGTTGTGAAGATGGTAACAGTATTGTATGTGTTGTGAAGATGGTAACAGTATAGTGTGTGTTGTAAAGATGGTTACATTATAGTGTGTGGAGTGAAGATGGTTATAGTATAGTGTGTGGAGTGAAGATGGTTACAGTATAGTGTGTGGAGTGAAGATGGTTACAGAATAGTGTGTGTAGTGAAGATGGTTGCAGTGAGAATATAATGTGTGTATTCACCTAGTTGTGCTTCAGGGGGTTCAGCTCTGCTTTTGCGGAGCAAGAGTTCTTTCCCTCTTTCCTAAACACCCAACTCTCGTATGCCCAGTCCTCGAGGACGTGCACCTGACTGATGATATTTTCTTAGAAGCGGACAGACTTGGTTTTCTTCTGGTGGCAGCCATCGTCGCCGAAGACCTTTTCCTTCTCCATACTGACCAGGCCGCTTCACACTATCAAGAACCTAAAGAATACTTCTAGTAATAATATACCAGATGCAAGAATTATAGTCATGCTAATAGTTCGACTGGTCTATTAAGTGCGATGCCCAGTAGTGATGTACTCACATCATACGTCTTTTACATATAAATAAGATACCTTTATAAACTTTATCTATTCTCTTCAAGAGCTTGTAGGTAAGGTAACTACTCTCTCTCTCTCTCTCTCTCTCTCTCTCTCTCTCTCTCTCTCTCTCTCTCTCTCTCTCTCTCTCTCTCTCTCTCTCTCTCTCTCTCTCTCTCTCTCTCCTCTCTCTCTCTCTCTCTCTCTCTCTCTCTCTCTCTCTCTCTCTCTCTCTCTCTCTCTCTCTCTCTCTCTCTCTCTCTCTCTCTCTCTCTCTCTCTCTCTCTCTCTCTCTCTCTCTCTCTCTCTCTCTCTTTTTTACAACATGTCTTCGACTCGAAGCTGAAGACTCTTAATTGCGGAATTAATCCTGTGGAAAAATTTCGACCATTTTTCAAAGTTTTTTTTATGCTTCATAAGGTGTGGGTTCCTAGCTGTCGCTGCATACTCAGGTAATGGTCTCATAAATGTAGTATGTGTGGAATTGGAATCCTCTTATTTTAGATTTTTAAATGATGTTCTTTTGTTTGGTAACTTCCCATATGGTGCTAATGATGTCCTGTTCACATTTGCTTGTGGTGTTTAGTGTTTGGATAATTTCTACTCTCGGATGATGATGTGTCGTGATTGTAGGTGTTGTGTGGTGGTGATGTGTAGTAACGGTAGGTGTTGTGTGGTGGTGATGTGTAGTGACGGTAGGTGCTGTGTGGTGGTGATGTGTAGTGAAGGTGGGTGTTGTTTGGTGGTGATGTGTAGTGATGGTAGGTATTGTGTGGTGGTGATGTGTAGTGATGATAGGTGTTGTTTGGTGGTGATGTGAAGTGACGGTAGGTGTTGTGTGGTGGTGATGTGTAGTCAGGATAGTTGTTGTGTGGTGGTGTTCTGTAGTGACGGTAGGTGTTGTGTGGTGGTGATGTGTAGTGATGGTGGTGGGTGTTCTGTGGTGGTGGTGATGAAAATTTAAGTATTTATGGAAGATGGCTACAGTTACGAGGCTGGTCGTTACAGTGTAGATGGTTACAGTGTTTCAGGTTGTGTGAAGTAAATACGGTTACAATGATGAGGGTTGTCATTAGTTAAGACGATTACTGTGGTGAAGATAGTGCGATAGTGCGTAGTAACTATGGTTAGTGATGATTGTCATTTGTAGTGAAGATCGACACCACTGACGACTGTGTTGTAAAGTTACAGTGATGAAACTATTGTATAATAAAGATGATTACAGTGAAGATATTGTGTGTACTGAAAATGATTATAGTGAAGATTTTGTGTGTAGTTAAGATGGATACAGTGAAGATAGTGTGTAGTGAAGATGGTTACAGTAAAAAATAGTGTGTAATGAAGATAGTGTGTAGTGATAATAGAGTGTAGTGAAGATGGTTACTACGAAGATAGTGTGTAGTGAAGAGAGTTACAGTATAGTGTGTGTAGTGATGATAGTGTGTAGTGAAGATGGTTACTGTGAAGATAGTTACAGTATAGTGTGTGTGTGTGTGTGTGTGTAGTGAAGATGGTTACAGTATTGTGTGAAGACGGTTACAGTATTGTGTATGTAGTGAAGATGGTTACAGTAATGTGTATGTAGTGAAGATGGTTACATTATAGTGTGTGTTGTGAAGATGGTTTCAGTACAGTGTGTGTAGTGAAGATGGTTACATTATAGTGTGTGTTGTGAAGATGGTTACAGTATAGTGTGTGTAGTGAAGATGGTTACATTATAGTGTGTGTGTTGTGAAGAAGGTTACAGTATAGTGTGTGTAGTAAGGATGGTTACATTATAATGTGTGTTGTGAAGATGGTTACAGTGTAGTGAAGATGGTTACGTTATAGTGTGTGTTGTGAAGATGGTTACAGTATAGTGTGTGAATTGAAGATGGTTACATTATTGTGTGTGTTGTGAAGATGGTTACAGAATAGTGTGTGTTGTGAAGATGGTAACAGTATTGTATGTGTTGTGAAGATGGTAACAGTATAGTGTGTGTTGTAAAGATGGTTACATTATAGTGTGTGGAGTGAAGATGGTTATAGTATAGTGTGTGGAGTGAAGATGGTTACAGTATAGTGTGTGGAGTGAAGATGGTTACAGAATAGTGTGTGTAGTGAAGATGGTTGCAGTGAGAATATAATGTGTGTATTCACCTAGTTGTGCTTCAGGGGGTTCAGCTCTGCTTTTGCGGAGCAAGAGTTCTTTCCCTCTTTCCTAAACACCCAACTCTCGTATGCCCAGTCCTCGAGGACGTGCACCTGACTGATGATATTTTCTTAGAAGCGGACAGACTTGGTTTTCTTCTGGTGGCAGCCATCGTCGCCGAAGACCTTTTCCTTCTCCATACTGACCAGGCCGCTTCACACTATCAAGAACCTAAAGAATACTTCTAGTAATAATATACCAGATGCAAGAATTATAGTCATGCTAATAGTTCGACTGGTCTATTAAGTGCGATGCCCAGTAGTGATGTACTCACATCATACGTCTTTTACATATAAATAAGATACCTTTATAAACTTTATCTATTCTCTTCAAGAGCTTGTAGGTAAGGTAACTACTCTCTCTCTCTCTCTCTCTCTCTCTCTCTCTCTCTCTCTCCCTCTCTCTCCCCTCTCTCTCCCCCTCTCTCTCCCCCTCTCTCTCCCCCTCTCTCTCTCCCCCTCTCTCTCTCCCCCTCTCTCTCTCCCCCTCTCTCTCTCCCCCTCCCCCCCTCTCTCTCTCCCTCTCCCTCTCCCTCTCCCTCTCCCTCTCCCTCTCTCTCTCTCTCTCTCTCTCTCTCTCTCTCTCTCTCTCTCTCTCTCTCTCTCTCTCTCTCTCTCTCTCTCTCTCTCTCTCTCTCTCTCTCTCTCTCTCTCTCTCTCTCTCTCTCTCTCTCTCTCTCTCTCTCTCTCTCTCTCTCTCTCTCTCTTTTTTACAACATGTCTTCGACTCGAAGCTGAAGACTCTTAATTGCGGAATTAATCCTGTGGAAAAATTTCGACCATTTTTCCAAGTTTTTTTTATGCTTCATAAGGTGTGGGTTCCTAGCTGTCGCTGCATACTCAGGCAATGGTCTCATATATGTAGTATGTGTGGAATTGGAATCCTCTTATTTTAGATTTTTAAAAGATGTTCTTTTGTTTGGTAACTTCCCATATGGTGCTAATGATGTCCTGTTCACATTTGCTTGTGGTGTTTAGTGTTTGGATAATTTCTACTCTCGGATGATGATGTGTCGTGATTGTAGGTGTTGTGTGGTGGTGATGTGTAGTAACGGTAGGTGTTGTGTGGTGGTGATGTGTAGTGACGGTAGGTGCTGTGTGGTGGTGATGTGTAGTGAAGGTGGGTGTTGTTTGGTGGTGATGTTTAGTGATGGTAGGTATTGTGTGGTGGTGATGTGTAGTGATGATAGGTGTTGTTTGGTGGTGATGTGAAGTGACGGTAGGTGTTGTGTGGTGGTGATGTGTAGTCAGGATAGTTGTTGTGTGGTGGTGTTCTGTAGTGACGGTAGGTGTTGTGTGGTGGTGATGTGTAGTGATGGTGGTGGGTGTTCTGTGGTGGTGGTGATGAAAATTTAAGTATTTATGGAAGATGGCTACAGTTACGAGGCTGGTCGTTACAGTGTAGATGGTTACAGTGTTTCAGGTTGTGTGAAGTAAATACGGTTACAATGATGAGGGTTGTCATTAGTTAAGACGATTACTGTGGTGAAGATAGTGCGATAGTGCGTAGTAACTATGGTTAGTGATGATTGTCATTTGTAGTGAAGATCGACACCACTGACGACTGTGTTGTAAAGTTACAGTGATGAAACTATTGTATAATAAAGATGATTACAGTGAAGATATTGTGTGTACTGAAAATGATTATAGTGAAGATTTTGTGTGTAGTTAAGATGGATACAGTGAAGATAGTGTGTAGTGAAGATGGTTACAGTAAAAAATAGTGTGTAATGAAGATAGTGTGTAGTGATAATAGAGTGTAGTGAAGATGGTTACTACGAAGATAGTGTGTAGTGAAGAGAGTTACAGTATAGTGTGTGTAGTGATGATAGTGTGTAGTGAAGATGGTTACTGTGAAGATAGTTACAGTATAGTGTGTGTGTGTGTGTGTGTAGTGAAGATGGTTACAGTATTGTGTGAAGACGGTTACAGTATTGTGTATGTAGTGAAGATGGTTACAGTAATGTGTATGTAGTGAAGATGGTTACATTATAGTGTGTGTTGTGAAGATGGTTTCAGTACAGTGTGTGTAGTGAAGATGGTTACATTATAGTGTGTGTTGTGAAGATGGTTACAGTATAGTGTGTGTAGTGAAGATGGTTACATTATAGTGTGTGTGTTGTGAAGAAGGTTACAGTATAGTGTGTGTAGTAAGGATGGTTACATTATAATGTGTGTTGTGAAGATGGTTACAGTGTAGTGAAGATGGTTACGTTATAGTGTGTGTTGTGAAGATGGTTACAGTATAGTGTGTGAATTGAAGATGGTTACATTATTGTGTGTGTTGTGAAGATGGTTACAGAATAGTGTGTGTTGTGAAGATGGTAACAGTATTGTATGTGTTGTGAAGATGGTAACAGTATAGTGTGTGTTGTAAAGATGGTTACATTATAGTGTGTGGAGTGAAGATGGTTATAGTATAGTGTGTGGAGTGAAGATGGTTACAGTATAGTGTGTGGAGTGAAGATGGTTACAGAATAGTGTGTGTAGTGAAGATGGTTGCAGTGAGAATATAATGTGTGTATTCACCTAGTTGTGCTTCAGGGGGTTCAGCTCTGCTTTTGCGGAGCAAGAGTTCTTTCCCTCTTTCCTAAACACCCAACTCTCGTATGCCCAGTCCTCGAGGACGTGCACCTGACTGATGATATTTTCTTAGAAGCGGACAGACTTGGTTTTCTTCTGGTGGCAGCCATCGTCGCCGAAGACCTTTTCCTTCTCCATACTGACCAGGCCGCTTCACACTATCAAGAACCTAAAGAATACTTCTAGTAATAATATACCAGATGCAAGAATTATAGTCATGCTAATAGTTCGACTGGTCTATTAAGTGCGATGCCCAGTAGTGATGTACTCACATCATACGTCTTTTACATATAAATAAGATACCTTTATAAACTTTATCTATTCTCTTCAAGAGCTTGTAGGTAAGGTAACTACTCTCTCTCTCTCTCTCTCTCTCTCTCTCTCTCTCTCTCTCTCTCTCTCTCTCTCTCTCTCTCTCTCTCTCTCTCTCTCTCTCTCTCTCTCTCTCTCTCTTTTTTACAACATGTCTTCGACTCGAAGCTGAAGACTCTTAATTGCGGAATTAATCCTGTGGAAAAATTTCGACCATTTTTCAAAGTTTTTTTTATGCTTCATAAGGTGTGGGTTCCTAGCTGTCGCTGCATACTCAGGCAATGGTCTCATATATGTAGTATGTGTGGAATTGGAATCCTCTTATTTTAGATTTTTAAATGATGTTCTTTTGTTTGGTAACTTCCCATATGGTGCTAATGATGTCCTGTTCACATTTGCTTGTGGTGTTTAGTGTTTGGATAATTTCTACTCTCGGATGATGATGTGTCGTGATTGTAGGTGTTGTGTGGTGGTGATGTGTAGTAACGGTAGGTGTTGTGTGGTGGTGATGTGTAGTGACGGTAGGTGCTGTGTGGTGGTGATGTGTAGTGAAGGTGGGTGTTGTTGGTGGTGATGTTAGTGATGGTAGGTATTGTGTGGTGGTGATGTGTAGTGATGATAGGTGTTGTTTGGTGGTGATGTGAAGTGACGGTAGGTGTTGTGTGGTGGTGATGTGTAGTCAGGATAGTTGTTGTGTGGTGGTGTTCTGTAGTGACGGTAGGTGTTGTGTGGTGGTGATGTGTAGTGATGGTGGTGGGTGTTCTGTGGTGGTGGTGATGAAAATTTAAGTATTTATGGAAGATGGCTACAGTTACGAGGCTGGTCGTTACAGTGTAGATGGTTACAGTGTTTCAGGTTGTGTGAAGTAAATACGGTTACAATGATGAGGGTTGTCATTAGTTAAGACGATTACTGTGGTGAAGAATAGTGCGATAGTGCGTAGTAACTATGGTTAGTGATGATTGTCATTTGTAGTGAAGATCGACACCACTGACGACTGTGTTGTAAAGTTACAGTGATGAAACTATTGTATAATAAAGATGATTACAGTGAAGATATTGTGTGTACTGAAAATGATTATAGTGAAGATTTTGTGTGTAGTTAAGATGGATACAGTGAAGATAGTGTGTAGTGAAGATGGTTACAGTAAAAAATAGTGTGTAATGAAGATAGTGTGTAGTGATAATAGAGTGTAGTGAAGATGGTTACTACGAAGATAGTGTGTAGTGAAGAGAGTTACAGTATAGTGTGTGTAGTGATGATAGTGTGTAGTGAAGATGGTTACTGTGAAGATAGTTACAGTATAGTGTGTGTGTGTGTGTGTGTGTAGTGAAGATGGTTACAGTATTGTGTGAAGACGGTTACAGTATTGTGTATGTAGTGAAGATGGTTACAGTAATGTGTATGTAGTGAAGATGGTTACATTATAGTGTGTGTTGTGAAGATGGTTTCAGTACAGTGTGTGTAGTGAAGATGGTTACATTATAGTGTGTGTTGTGAAGATGGTTACAGTATAGTGTGTGTAGTGAAGATGGTTACATTATAGTGTGTGTGTTGTGAAGAAGGTTACAGTATAGTGTGTGTAGTAAGGATGGTTACATTATAATGTGTGTTGTGAAGATGGTTACAGTGTAGTGAAGATGGTTACGTTATAGTGTGTGTTGTGAAGATGGTTACAGTATAGTGTGTGAATTGAAGATGGTTACATTATTGTGTGTGTTGTGAAGATGGTTACAGAATAGTGTGTGTTGTGAAGATGGTAACAGTATTGTATGTGTTGTGAAGATGGTAACAGTATAGTGTGTGTTGTAAAGATGGTTACATTATAGTGTGTGGAGTGAAGATGGTTATAGTATAGTGTGTGGAGTGAAGATGGTTACAGTATAGTGTGTGGAGTGAAGATGGTTACAGAATAGTGTGTGTAGTGAAGATGGTTGCAGTGAGAATATAATGTGTGTATTCACCTAGTTGTGCTTCAGGGGGTTCAGCTCTGCTTTTGCGGAGCAAGAGTTCTTTCCCTCTTTCCTAAACACCCAACTCTCGTATGCCCAGTCCTCGAGGACGTGCACCTGACTGATGATATTTTCTTAGAAGCGGACAGACTTGGTTTTCTTCTGGTGGCAGCCATCGTCGCCGAAGACCTTTTCCTTCTCCATACTGACCAGGCCGCTTCACACTATCAAGAACCTAAAGAATACTTCTAGTAATAATATACCAGATGCAAGAATTATAGTCATGCTAATAGTTCGACTGGTCTATTAAGTGCGATGCCCAGTAGTGATGTACTCACATCATACGTCTTTTACATATAAATAAGATACCTTTATAAACTTTATCTATTCTCTTCAAGAGCTTGTAGGTAAGGTAACTACTCTCTCTCTCTCTCTCTCTCTCTCTCTCTCTCTCTCCCTCTCTCTCCCCCTCTCTCTCCCCCTCTCTCTCCCCCTCTCTCTCCCCTCTCTCTCTCCCCCTCTCTCTCTCCCCCTCTCTCTCTCCCCCTCTCTCTCTCCCCTCCCCCCCTCTCTCTCTCCCTCTCCTCTCCCTCTCCCTCTCCCTCTCCCTCTCTCTCTCTCTCTCTCTCTCTCTCTCTCTCTCTCTCTCTCTCTCTCTCTCTCTCTCTCTCTCTCTCTCTCTCTCTCTCTCTCCTCTCTCTCTCTCTCTCTCTCTCTCTCTCTCTCTCTCTCTCTCTCTCTCTCTCTCTCTCTCTCTCTCTCTCTCTTTTTTACAACATGTCTTCGACTCGAAGCTGAAGACTCTTAATTGCGGAATTAATCCTGTGGAAAAATTTCGACCATTTTTCCAAGTTTTTTTTATGCTTCATAAGGTGTGGGTTCCTAGCTGTCGCTGCATACTCAGGCAATGGTCTCATATATGTAGTATGTGTGGAATTGGAATCCTCTTATTTTAGATTTTTAAAATGATGTTCTTTTGTTTGGTAACTTCCCATATGGTGCTAATGATGTCCTGTTCACATTTGCTTGTGGTGTTTAGTGTTTGGATAATTTCTACTCTCGGATGATGATGTGTCGTGATTGTAGGTGTTGTGTGGTGGTGATGTGTAGTAACGGTAGGTGTTGTGTGGTGGTGATGTGTAGTGACGGTAGGTGCTGTGTGGTGGTGATGTGTAGTGAAGGTGGGTGTTGTTGGTGGTGATGTTAGTGATGGTAGGTATTGTGTGGTGGTGATGTGTAGTGATGATAGGTGTTGTTTGGTGGTGATGTGAAGTGACGGTAGGTGTTGTGTGGTGGTGATGTGTAGTCAGGATAGTTGTTGTGTGGTGGTGTTCTGTAGTGACGGTAGGTGTTGTGTGGTGGTGATGTGTAGTGATGGTGGTGGGTGTTCTGTGGTGGTGGTGATGAAAATTTAAGTATTTATGGAAGATGGCTACAGTTACGAGGCTGGTCGTTACAGTGTAGATGGTTACAGTGTTTCAGGTTGTGTGAAGTAAATACGGTTACAATGATGAGGGTTGTCATTAGTTAAGACGATTACTGTGGTGAAGATAGTGCGATAGTGCGTAGTAACTATGGTTAGTGATGATTGTCATTTGTAGTGAAGATCGACACCACTGACGACTGTGTTGTAAAGTTACAGTGATGAAACTATTGTATAATAAAGATGATTACAGTGAAGATATTGTGTGTACTGAAAATGATTATAGTGAAGATTTTGTGTGTAGTTAAGATGGATACAGTGAAGATAGTGTGTAGTGAAGATGGTTACAGTAAAAAATAGTGTGTAATGAAGATAGTGTGTAGTGATAATAGAGTGTAGTGAAGATGGTTACTACGAAGATAGTGTGTAGTGAAGAGAGTTACAGTATAGTGTGTGTAGTGATGATAGTGTGTAGTGAAGATGGTTACTGTGAAGATAGTTACAGTATAGTGTGTGTGTGTGTGTGTGTAGTGAAGATGGTTACAGTATTGTGTGAAGACGGTTACAGTATTGTGTATGTAGTGAAGATGGTTACAGTAATGTGTATGTAGTGAAGATGGTTACATTATAGTGTGTGTTGTGAAGATGGTTTCAGTACAGTGTGTGTAGTGAAGATGGTTACATTATAGTGTGTGTTGTGAAGATGGTTACAGTATAGTGTGTGTAGTGAAGATGGTTACATTATAGTGTGTGTGTTGTGAAGAAGGTTACAGTATAGTGTGTGTAGTAAGGATGGTTACATTATAATGTGTGTTGTGAAGATGGTTACAGTGTAGTGAAGATGGTTACGTTATAGTGTGTGTTGTGAAGATGGTTACAGTATAGTGTGTGAATTGAAGATGGTTACATTATTGTGTGTGTTGTGAAGATGGTTACAGAATAGTGTGTGTTGTGAAGATGGTAACAGTATTGTATGTGTTGTGAAGATGGTAACAGTATAGTGTGTGTTGTAAAGATGGTTACATTATAGTGTGTGGAGTGAAGATGGTTATAGTATAGTGTGTGGAGTGAAGATGGTTACAGTATAGTGTGTGGAGTGAAGATGGTTACAGAATAGTGTGTGTAGTGAAGATGGTTGCAGTGAGAATATAATGTGTGTATTCACCTAGTTGTGCTTCAGGGGGTTCAGCTCTGCTTTTGCGGAGCAAGAGTTCTTTCCCTCTTTCCTAAACACCCAACTCTCGTATGCCCAGTCCTCGAGGACGTGCACCTGACTGATGATATTTTCTTAGAAGCGGACAGACTTGGTTTTCTTCTGGTGGCAGCCATCGTCGCCGAAGACCTTTTCCTTCTCCATACTGACCAGGCCGCTTCACACTATCAAGAACCTAAAGAATACTTCTAGTAATAATATACCAGATGCAAGAATTATAGTCATGCTAATAGTTCGACTGGTCTATTAAGTGCGATGCCCAGTAGTGATGTACTCACATCATACGTCTTTTACATATAAATAAGATACCTTTATAAACTTTATCTATTCTCTTCAAGAGCTTGTAGGTAAGGTAACTACTCTCTCTCTCTCTCTCTCTCTCTCTCTCTCTCTCTCTCCCTCTCTCTCCCCCTCTCTCTCCCCCTCTCTCTCCCCCTCTCTCTCCCCTCTCTCTCTCCCCCTCTCTCTCTCCCCCTCTCTCTCTCCCCCTCTCTCTCTCCCCCTCCCCCCCTCTCTCTCCCTCCCTCTCCCTCTCCCTCTCCCTCTCTCTCTCTCTCTCCTCTCTCTCTCTCTCTCTCTCTCTCTCTCTCTCTCTCTCTCTCTCTCTCTCTCTCTCTCTCTCTCTCTCTCTCTCTCTCTCTCTCTCTCTCTCTCTCTCTCTCTCTCTCTCTCTCTCTCTCTCTCTCTCTCTCTCTCTCTCTCTCTCTCTCTCTCTCTCTCTCTCTCTCTCTCTCTCTCTCTCTTTTTTACAACATGTCTTCGACTCGAAGCTGAAGACTCTTAATTGCGGAATTAATCCTGTGGAAAAATTTCGACCATTTTTCCAAGTTTTTTTTATGCTTCATAAGGTGTGGGTTCCTAGCTGTCGCTGCATACTCAGGCAATGGTCTCATATATGTAGTATGTGTGGAATTGGAATCCTCTTATTTTAGATTTTTAAAAGATGTTCTTTTGTTTGGTAACTTCCCATATGGTGCTAATGATGTCCTGTTCACATTTGCTTGTGGTGTTTAGTGTTTGGATAATTTCTACTCTCGGATGATGATGTGTCGTGATTGTAGGTGTTGTGTGGTGGTGATGTGTAGTAACGGTAGGTGTTGTGTGGTGGTGTTGTGTAGTGACGGTAGGTGCTGTGTGGTGGTGATGTGTAGTGAGGTGGGTGTTGTTTGGTGGTGATGTTAGTGATGGTAGGTATTGTGTGGTGGTGATGTGTAGTGATGATAGGTGTTGTTTGGTGGTGATGTGAAGTGACGGTAGGTGTTGTGTGGTGGTGATGTGTAGTCAGGATAGTTTGTTGTGTGGTGGTGTTCTGTAGTGACGGTAGGTGTTGTGTGGTGGTGATGTGTAGTGATGGTGGTGGGTGTTCTGTGGTGGTGGTGATGAAAATTTAAGTATTTATGGAAGATGGCTACAGTTACGAGGCTGGTCGTTACAGTGTAGATGGTTACAGTGTTTCAGGTTGTGTGAAGTAAATACGGTTACAATGATGAGGGTTGTCATTAGTTAAGACGATTACTGTGGTGAAGATAGTGCGTAGTAACTATGGTTAGTGATGATTGTCATTTGTAGTGAAGATCGACACCACTGACGACTGTGTTGTAAAGTTACAGTGATGAAACTATTGTATAATAAAGATGATTACAGTGAAGATATTGTGTGTACTGAAAATGATTATAGTGAAGATTTTGTGTGTAGTTAAGATGGATACAGTGAAGATAGTGTGTAGTGAAGATGGTTACAGTAAAAAATAGTGTGTAATGAAGATAGTGTGTAGTGATAATAGAGTGTAGTGAAGATGGTTACTACGAAGATAGTGTGTAGTGAAGAGAGTTACAGTATAGTGTGTGTAGTGATGATAGTGTGTAGTGAAGATGGTTACTGTGAAGATAGTTACAGTATAGTGTGTGTGTGTGTGTGTGTAGTGAAGATGGTTACAGTATTGTGTGAAGACGGTTACAGTATTGTGTATGTAGTGAAGATGGTTACAGTAATGTGTATGTAGTGAAGATGGTTACATTATAGTGTGTGTTGTGAAGATGGTTTCAGTACAGTGTGTGTAGTGAAGATGGTTACATTATAGTGTGTGTTGTGAAGATGGTTACAGTATAGTGTGTGTAGTGAAGATGGTTACATTATAGTGTGTGTGTTGTGAAGAAGGTTACAGTATAGTGTGTGTAGTAAGGATGGTTACATTATAATGTGTGTTGTGAAGATGGTTACAGTGTAGTGAAGATGGTTACGTTATAGTGTGTGTTGTGAAGATGGTTACAGTATAGTGTGTGAATTGAAGATGGTTACATTATTGTGTGTGTTGTGAAGATGGTTACAGAATAGTGTGTGTTGTGAAGATGGTAACAGTATTGTATGTGTTGTGAAGATGGTAACAGTATAGTGTGTGTTGTAAAGATGGTTACATTATAGTGTGTGGAGTGAAGATGGTTATAGTATAGTGTGTGGAGTGAAGATGGTTACAGTATAGTGTGTGGAGTGAAGATGGTTACAGAATAGTGTGTGTAGTGAAGATGGTTGCAGTGAGAATATAATGTGTGTATTCACCTAGTTGTGCTTCAGGGGGTTCAGCTCTGCTTTTGCGGAGCAAGAGTTCTTTCCCTCTTTCCTAAACACCCAACTCTCGTATGCCCAGTCCTCGAGGACGTGCACCTGACTGATGATATTTTCTTAGAAGCGGACAGACTTGGTTTTCTTCTGGTGGCAGCCATCGTCGCCGAAGACCTTTTCCTTCTCCATACTGACCAGGCCGCTTCACACTATCAAGAACCTAAAGAATACTTCTAGTAATAATATACCAGATGCAAGAATTATAGTCATGCTAATAGTTCGACTGGTCTATTAAGTGCGATGCCCAGTAGTGATGTACTCACATCATACGTCTTTTACATATAAATAAGATACCTTTATAAACTTTATCTATTCTCTTCAAGAGCTTGTAGGTAAGGTAACTACTCTCTCTCTCTCTCTCTCTCTCTCTCTCTCTCTCTCTCATCTCTCTCTCTCTCTCTCTCTCTCTCTCTCTCTCTCCTCTCTCTCTCTCTCTCTCTCTCTCTCTCTCTCTCTCTCTCTCTCTCCCTCTCTCTCTCTCTCTCTCTCTCTCTCTCTCTCTCTCTCTCTCTCTCTCTCTCTCTCTCTCTCTCTCTCTCTCTCTCTCTCTCTCTCTCTCTCTCTCTCTCTCTCTCTCTCTCTCTCTCTCTCTCTCTCTCTCTCTCTCTCTCTCTCTCTTTTTTACAACATGTCTTCGACTCGAAGCTGAAGACTCTTAATTGTGGAATTAATCCTGTGGCAAAATTTCGACCATTTTCCAAGTTTTTTTTATGCTTCATAAGATGTGGGTTCCTAGCTGTCACTACATACTCAGGTAATGGTCTCATATATGTAGTATGTGTGGAATTGGAATCCTCTTATTTTAGATTTTTAAATGATGTTCTTTTGTTTGGTAACTTCCCATATGGTGCTAATGAAGTCCTGTTCACATTAGCTTGTGGTGTTTAGTGTTTGGATAATTTCTACTCTCGGATGATGATGTGTCGTGATTGTAGGTGTTGTGTGGTGGTGATGTGTAGTAACGGTAGGTGTTGTGTGGTGGTGATGTGTAGTGACGGTAGGTGCTGTGTGGTGGTGATGTGTAGTGAAGGTGGGTGTTGTTTGGTGGTGATGTGTAGTGATGGTAGGTATTGTGTGGTGGTGATGTGTAGTGATGATAGGTGTTGTTTGGTGGTGATGTGAAGTGACGGTAGGTGTTGTGTGGTGGTGATGTGTATTCAGGATAGTTGTTGTGTGGTGGTGTTCTGTAGTGACGGTAGGTGTTGTGTGGTGGTGATGTGTAGTGATGGTGGTGGGTGTTCTGTGGTGGTGGTGATGAAAATTTAAGTATTTATGGAAGATGGCTACAGTTACGAGGCTGGTCGTTACAGTGTAGATGGTTACAGTGTTTCAGGTTGTGTGAAGTAAATACGGTTACAATGATGAGGGTTGTCATTAGTTAAGACGATTACTGTGGTGAAGATAGTGCGATAGTGCGTAGTAACTATGGTTAGTGATGATTGTCATTTGTAGTGAAGATCGACACCACTGACGACTGTGTTGTAAAGTTACAGTGATGAAACTATTGTATAATAAAGATGATTACAGTGAAGATATTGTGTGTACTGAAAATGATTATAGTGAAGATTTTGTGTGTAGTTAAGATGGATACAGTGAAGATAGTGTGTAGTGAAGATGGTTACAGTAAAAAATAGTGTGTAATGAAGATAGTGTGTAGTGATAATAGAGTGTAGTGAAGATGGTTACTACGAAGATAGTGTGTAGTGAAGAGAGTTACAGTATAGTGTGTGTAGTGATGATAGTGTGTAGTGAAGATGGTTACTGTGAAGATAGTTACAGTATAGTGTGTGTGTGTGTGTGTGTAGTGAAGATGGTTACAGTATTGTGTGAAGACGGTTACAGTATTGTGTATGTAGTGAAGATGGTTACAGTAATGTGTATGTAGTGAAGATGGTTACATTATAGTGTGTGTTGTGAAGATGGTTTCAGTACAGTGTGTGTAGTGAAGATGGTTACATTATAGTGTGTGTTGTGAAGATGGTTACAGTATAGTGTGTGTAGTGAAGATGGTTACATTATAGTGTGTGTGTTGTGAAGAAGGTTACAGTATAGTGTGTGTAGTAAGGATGGTTACATTATAATGTGTGTTGTGAAGATGGTTACAGTGTAGTGAAGATGGTTACGTTATAGTGTGTGTTGTGAAGATGGTTACAGTATAGTGTGTGAATTGAAGATGGTTACATTATTGTGTGTGTTGTGAAGATGGTTACAGAATAGTGTGTGTTGTGAAGATGGTAACAGTATTGTATGTGTTGTGAAGATGGTAACAGTATAGTGTGTGTTGTAAAGATGGTTACATTATAGTGTGTGGAGTGAAGATGGTTATAGTATAGTGTGTGGAGTGAAGATGGTTACAGTATAGTGTGTGGAGTGAAGATGGTTACAGAATAGTGTGTGTAGTGAAGATGGTTGCAGTGAGAATATAATGTGTGTATTCACCTAGTTGTGCTTCAGGGGGTTCAGCTCTGCTTTTGCGGAGCAAGAGTTCTTTCCCTCTTTCCTAAACACCCAACTCTCGTATGCCCAGTCCTCGAGGACGTGCACCTGACTGATGATATTTTCTTAGAAGCGGACAGACTTGGTTTTCTTCTGGTGGCAGCCATCGTCGCCGAAGACCTTTTCCTTCTCCATACTGACCAGGCCGCTTCACACTATCAAGAACCTAAAGAATACTTCTAGTAATAATATACCAGATGCAAGAATTATAGTCATGCTAATAGTTCGACTGGTCTATTAAGTGCGATGCCCAGTAGTGATGTACTCACATCATACGTCTTTTACATATAAATAAGATACCTTTATAAACTTTATCTATTCTCTTCAAGAGCTTGTAGGTAAGGTAACTACTCTCTCTCTCTCTCTCTCTCTCTCTCTCTCTCTCTCTCCCTCTCTCTCCCCCTCTCTCTCCCCTCTCTCTCTCTCTCTCTCTCTCTCTCTCCTCTCGTCTCTCTCTTCTCCGTCTCCTCTCTCTCTCTCTCGTCTCTCTCCTCTCTCTCTCTCTCTCTTTTTACAACATGTCTTCGACTCGAAGCTGAAGACTATTAATTGCGGAATTAATCCTGTGGAAAAATTTCGACCATGTTTTCAAAGTTTTTTTATGCTTCATAAGGTGTGGGTTCCTAGCTGTCGCTGCATACTCAGGTAATGGTCCTCATAAATGTAGTATGTGTGGGAATTGGAATCCTCTTATTTTAGATTTTTAAATGATGTTCTTTTGTTTGGTAACTTCCCATATGGTGCTAATGATGTCCTGTTCACATTTGCTTGTGGTGTTTAGTGTTTGGATAATTTCTACTCTCGGATGATGATGTGTCGTGATTGTAGGTGTTGTGTGGTGGTGATGTGTAGTAACGGTAGGTGTTGTGTGGTGGTGATGTGTAGTGACGGTAGGTGCTGTGTGGTGGTGATGTGTAGTGATGGTAGGTATTGTGTGGTGGTGATGTGTAGTGATGATAGGTGTTGTTTGGTGGTGATGTGAAGTGACGGTAGGTGTTGTGTGGTGGTGATGTGTAGTCAGGATAGTTGTTGTGTGGTGGTGTTCTGTAGTGACGGTAGGTGTTGTGTGGTGGTGATGTGTAGTGATGGTGGTGGGTGTTCTGTGGTGGTGGTGATGAAAATTTAAGTATTTATGGAAGATGGCTACAGTTACGAGGCTGGTCGTTACAGTGTAGATGGTTACAGTGTTTCAGGTTGTGTGAAGTAAATACGGTTACAATGATGAGGGTTGTCATTAGTTAAGACGATTACTGTGGTGAAGATAGTGCGATAGTGCGTAGTAACTATGGTTAGTGATGATTGTCATTTGTAGTGAAGATCGACACCACTGACGACTGTGTTGTAAAGTTACAGTGATGAAACTATTGTATAATAAAGATGATTACAGTGAAGATATTGTGTGTACTGAAAATGATTATAGTGAAGATTTTGTGTGTAGTTAAGATGGATACAGTGAAGATAGTGTGTAGTGAAGATGGTTACAGTAAAAAATAGTGTGTAATGAAGATAGTGTGTAGTGATAATAGAGTGTAGTGAAGATGGTTACTACGAAGATAGTGTGTAGTGAAGAGAGTTACAGTATAGTGTGTGTAGTGATGATAGTGTGTAGTGAAGATGGTTACTGTGAAGATAGTTACAGTATAGTGTGTGTGTGTGTGTGTGTAGTGAAGATGGTTACAGTATTGTGTGAAGACGGTTACAGTATTGTGTATGTAGTGAAGATGGTTACAGTAATGTGTATGTAGTGAAGATGGTTACATTATAGTGTGTGTTGTGAAGATGGTTTCAGTACAGTGTGTGTAGTGAAGATGGTTACATTATAGTGTGTGTTGTGAAGATGGTTACAGTATAGTGTGTGTAGTGAAGATGGTTACATTATAGTGTGTGTGTTGTGAAGAAGGTTACAGTATAGTGTGTGTAGTAAGGATGGTTACATTATAATGTGTGTTGTGAAGATGGTTACAGTGTAGTGAAGATGGTTACGTTATAGTGTGTGTTGTGAAGATGGTTACAGTATAGTGTGTGAATTGAAGATGGTTACATTATTGTGTGTGTTGTGAAGATGGTTACAGAATAGTGTGTGTTGTGAAGATGGTAACAGTATTGTATGTGTTGTGAAGATGGTAACAGTATAGTGTGTGTTGTAAAGATGGTTACATTATAGTGTGTGGAGTGAAGATGGTTATAGTATAGTGTGTGGAGTGAAGATGGTTACAGTATAGTGTGTGGAGTGAAGATGGTTACAGAATAGTGTGTGTAGTGAAGATGGTTGCAGTGAGAATATAATGTGTGTATTCACCTAGTTGTGCTTCAGGGGGTTCAGCTCTGCTTTTGCGGAGCAAGAGTTCTTTCCCTCTTTCCTAAACACCCAACTCTCGTATGCCCAGGTCCTCGAGGACGTGCACCTGACTGATGATATTTTTCTTAGAAGCGGACAGACTTGGTTTTCTTCTGGTGGCAGCCATCGTCGCCGAAGACCTTTTCCTTCTCCATACTGACCAGGGCCGCTTCACACTATCAAGAACCTAAAGAATACTTCTAGTAATAATATACCAGATGCAAGAATTATAGTCATGCTAATAGTTCGACTGGTCTATTAAGTGCGATGCCCAGTAGTGATGTACTCACATCATACGTCTTTTACATATAAATAAGATACCTTTATAAACTTTATCTATTCTCTTCAAGAGCTTGTAGGTAAGGTAACTACTCTCTCTCTCTCTCTCTCTCTCTCTCTTCTCTCTCTCTCTCTCTCTCTCTCTCTCTCTCTCTCTCTATCTCTCTCTCGTCTCTCTCTCTATCTCTCTCTCTACTCTCTCTCTCTCTCTCTCTATCTCTCTCTCTCTCTCTCTCTCTCTCCTCTCTCTCTCTCTCTCTCCTCTCTCTCTCTCTCATCTCTCCCTCTCTCTCTCTCTCTCGTCTCCTCTCTCTCTCTCTCTCTTTTTTACAACATGGTCCTCGACTCGAAGCTGAAGACTCGTAATTGCGGAATAATCCTGTGGAAAAATTTCGCCCATTATTTGCAAAGTTTTTTTTATGCTTCATAAGGTGTGGGTTCCTAGCTGTCGCTGCATACTCAGGTAATGGTCTCATAAATGTAGTATGTGTGGAATTGGAATCCTCTTATTTTAGATTTTTAAATGATGTTCTTTTGTTTGGTAACTTCCCATATGGTGCTAATGATGTCCTGTTCACATTTGCTTGTGGTGTTTAGTGTTTGGATAATTTCTACTCTCGGATGATGATGTGTCGTGATTGTAGGTGTTGTGTGGTGGTGATGTGTAGTAACGGTAGGTGTTGTGTGGTGGTGATGTGTAGTGACGGTAGGTGCTGTGTGGTGGTGATGTGTAGTGATGGTAGGTATTGTGTGGTGGTGATGTGTAGTGATGATAGGTGTTGTTTGGTGGTGATGTGAAGTGACGGTAGGTGTTGTGTGGTGGTGATGTGTAGTCAGGATAGTTGTTGTGTGGTGGTGTTCTGTAGTGACGGTAGGTGTTGTGTGGTGGTGATGTGTAGTGATGGTGGTGGGTGTTCTGTGGTGGTGGTGATGAAAATTTAAGTATTTATGGAAGATGGCTACAGTTACGAGGCTGGTCGTTACAGTGTAGATGGTTACAGTGTTTCAGGTTGTGTGAAGTAAATACGGTTACAATGATGAGGGTTGTCATTAGTTAAGACGATTACTGTGGTGAAGATAGTGCGATAGTGCGTAGTAACTATGGTTAGTGATGATTGTCATTTGTAGTGAAGATCGACACCACTGACGGACTGTGTTGTAAAGTTACAGTGATGAAACTATTGTATAATAAAGATGATTACAGTGAAGATATTGTGTGTACTGAAAATGATTATAGTGAAGATTTTGTGTGTAGTTAAGATGGATACAGTGAAGATAGTGTGTAGTGAAGATGGTTACAGTAAAAAATAGTGTGTAATGAAGATAGTGTGTAGTGATAATAGAGTGTAGTGAAGATGGTTACTACGAAGATAGTGTGTAGTGAAGAGAGTTACAGTATAGTGTGTGTAGTGATGATAGTGTGTAGTGAAGATGGTTACTGTGAAGATAGTTACAGTATAGTGTGTGTGTGTGTGTGTGTAGTGAAGATGGTTACAGTATTGTGTGAAGACGGTTTACAGTATTGTGTATGTAGTGAAGATGGTTACAGTAATGTGTATGTAGTGAAGATGGTTACATTATAGTGTGTGTTGTGAAGATGGTTTCAGTACAGTGTGTGTAGTGAAGATGGTTACATTATAGTGTGTGTTGTGAAGATGGTTACAGTATAGTGTGTGTAGTGAAGATGGTTACATTATAGTGTGTGTGTTGTGAAGGTTACAGTATAGTGTGTGTAGTAAGGATGGTTACATTATAATGTGTGTTGTGAAGATGGTTACAGTGTAGTGAAGATGGTTACGTTATAGTGTGTGTTGTGAAGATGGTTACAGTATAGTGTGTGAATTGAAGATGGTTACATTATTGTGTGTGTTGTGAAGATGGTTACAGAATAGTGTGTGTTGTGAAGATGGTAACAGTATTGTATGTGTTTGTGAAGATGGTAACAGTATAGTGTGTGTTGTAAAGATGGTTACATTATAGTGTGTGGAGTGAAGATGGTTATAGTATAGTGTGTGGAGTGAAGATGGTTACAGTATAGTGTGTGGAGTGAAGATGGTTACAGAATAGTGTGTGTAGTGAAGATGGTTGCAGTGAGAATATAATGTGTGTATTCACCTAGTTGTGCTTCAGGGGGTTCAGCTCTGCTTTTGCGGAGCAAGAGTTCTTTCCCTCTTTCCTAAACACCCAACTCTCGTATGCCCAGTCCTCGAGGACGTGCACCTGACTGATGATATTTTCTTAGAAGCGGACAGACTTGGTTTTCTTCTGGTGGCAGCCATCGTCGCCGAAGACCTTTTCCTTCTCCATACTGACCAGGCCGCTTCACACTATCAAGAACCTAAAGAATACTTCTAGTAATAATATACCAGATGCAAGAATTATAGTCATGCTAATAGTTCGACTGGTCTATTAAGTGCGATGCCCAGTAGTGATGTACTCACATCATACGTCTTTTACATATAAATAAGATACCTTTATAAACTTTATCTATTCTCTTCAAGAGCTTGTAGGTAAGGTAACTACTCTCTCTCTCTCTCTCTCTCCTCTCTCTCCTCTCTCTCTCTCTCTCTCTCTCTCTCTCTCTCTCTCTCTCTCTCTCTCTCTCTCTCTCTCTCTCTCTCTCTCTCTCTCTCTCTCTCTCTCTCTCTCTCTCTCTCTCTCTCTCTCTCTCTCTCTTTTTACAACATGTCTTCGACTCGAAGCTGAAGACTCTTAATTGCGGAATTAATCCTGTGGAAAAATTTCGACCATTTTTTCAAAGTTTTTTTTATGCTTCATAAGGTGTGGGTTCCTAGCTGTCGCTGCATACTCAGGTAATGGTCTCATAATTGTAGTATGTGTGGAATTGGAATCCTCTTATTTTAGATTTTAAATGATGTTCTTTTGTTTGGTAACTTCCCATATGGTGCTAATGATGTCCTGTTCACATTTGCTTGTGGTGTTTAGTGTTTGGATAATTTCTACTCTCGGATGATGATGTGTCGTGATTGTAGGTGTTGTGTGGTGGTGATGTGTAGTAACGGTAGGTGTTGTGTGGTGGTGATGTGTAGTGACGGTAGGGTGCTGTGTGGTGGTGATGTGTAGTTGATGGTAGGTATTGTGTGGTGGTGATGTGTAGTGATGATAGGTGTTGTTTGGTGGTGATGTGAAGTGACGGTAGGTGTTGTGTGGTGGTGATGTGTAGTCAGGATAGTTGTTGTGTGGTGGTGTTCTGTAGTGACGGTAGGTGTTGTGTGGTGGTGATGTGTAGTGATGGTGGTGGGTGTTCTGTGGTGGTGGTGATGAAAATTTAAGTATTTATGGAAGATGGCTACAGTTACGAGGCTGGTCGTTACAGTGTAGATGGTTACAGTGTTTCAGGTTGTGTGAAGTAAATACGGTTACAATGATGAGGGTTGTCATTAGTTAAGACGATTACTGTGGTGAAGATAGTGCGATAGTGCGTAGTAACTATGGTTAGTGATGATTGTCATTTGTAGTGAAGATCGACACCACTGACGACTGTGTTGTAAAGTTACAGTGATGAAACTATTGTATAATAAAGATGATTACAGTGAAGATATTGTGTGTACTGAAAATGATTATAGTGAAGATTTTGTGTGTAGTTAAGATGGATACAGTGAAGATAGTGTGTAGTGAAGATGGTTACAGTAAAAAATAGTGTGTAATGAAGATAGTGTGTAGTGATAATAGAGTGTAGTGAAGATGGTTACTACGAAGATAGTGTGTAGTGAAGAGAGTTACAGTATAGTGTGTGTAGTGATGATAGTGTGTAGTGAAGATGGTTACTGTGAAGATAGTTACAGTATAGTGTGTGTGTGTGTGTGTGTGTAGTGAAGATGGTTACAGTATTGTGTGAAGACGGTTACAGTATTGTGTATGTAGTGAAGATGGTTACAGTAATGTGTATGTAGTGAAGATGGTTACATTATAGTGTGTGTTGTGAAGATGGTTTCAGTACAGTGTGTGTAGTGAAGATGGTTACATTATAGTGTGTGTTGTGAAGATGGTTACAGTATAGTGTGTGTAGTGAAGATGGTTACATTATAGTGTGTGTGTTGTGAAGAAGGTTACAGTATAGTGTGTGTAGTAAGGATGGTTACATTATAATGTGTGTTGTGAAGATGGTTACAGTGTAGTGAAGATGGTTACGTTATTAGTGTGTGTTGTGAAGATGGTTACAGTATAGTGTGTGAATTGAAGATGGTTACATTATTGTGTGTGTTGTGAAGATGGTTACAGAATAGTGTGTGTTGTGAAGATGGTAACAGTATTGTATGTGTTGTGAAGATGGTAACAGTATAGTGTGTGTTGTAAAGATGGTTACATTATAGTGTGTGGAGTGAAGATGGTTATAGTATAGTGTGTGGAGTGAAGATGGTTACAGTATAGTGTGTGGAGTGAAGATGGTTACAGAATAGTGTGTGTAGTGAAGATGGTTGCAGTGAGAATATAATGTGTGTATTCACCTAGTTGTGCTTCAGGGGGTTCAGCTCTGCTTTTGCGGAGCAAGAGTTCTTTCCCTCTTTCCTAAACACCCAACTCTCGTATGCCCAGTCCTCGAGGACGTGCACCTGACTGATGATATTTTCTTAGAAGCGGACAGACTTGGTTTTCTTCTGGTGGCAGCCATCGTCGCCGAAGACCTTTTCCTTCTCCATACTGACCAGGCCGCTTCACACTATCAAGAACCTAAAGAATACTTCTAGTAATAATATACCAGATGCAAGAATTATAGTCATGCTAATAGTTCGACTGGTCTATTAAGTGCGATGCCCAGTAGTGATGTACTCACATCATACGTCTTTTACATATAAATAAGATACCTTTATAAACTTTATCTATTCTCTTCAAGAGCTTGTAGGTAAGGTAACTACTCTCTCTCTCTCTCTCTCTCTCTCTCTCTCTCTCTCTCTCTCTCTCTCTCTCTCTCTCTCTCTCTCTCTCTCTCTCTCTCTCTCTCTCTCTCTTTTTTACAACATGTCTTCGACTCGAAGCTGAAGACTCTTAATTGCGGAATTA
>NW_027190275.1:0-45918 GCF_040958095.1 Procambarus clarkii | reverse complement strand
TGTTATGTACCAGATGTGTCTTGTTCCAGGTGTGTCTTGTACCAAGTGTGCCTTGTACCAGGTGTGTCTTGTACCAGGTGTGTCTTGTACCAGGTGAGTCTTGCACCAGGTGTGTCTTGTACCAGGGGTGTCTTGTACCAGGTGTGTCTTGTACCAGGTGTGTCTGGTACCAGGTGTGTCTTGTAACAGATGTGTCTTGTACCAGGTGTGTCTTGTAACAGGTGAGTCTTGTACCAGGTGTGTCTTGTACAAAGCATGTCATGTACCAGGTGTGTCTTGTACCAGGTGTGTCTTGTACCAGGTGTGTCTTGTACCAGGTTTGTCTTGTACCAGGTGTATCTTGTACCAGGTGTGTCTTGTACCAGGTGTGTCTTGTACCAGGTTTGTTATGTACCAGGTGCGTATTGTACCAGGTGTGTCTTGTACCAGGTGTGTCTTTTACCAGGTGTGTCTTGTACCAGTTAGGTCTTGTACAAGGTGAGTCTTGCACCAGGTGTGTCTTGTACCAGGGGTGTCTTGTACCAGGTGTGTCTTGTACCAGGTGTATCTTTTACTAGTTATGTCTTGTACCAGGTGTATCTTTTACCAGGTGTGTCTTGTACCAGGTGTATCTTTTACTAGTTATGTCTTGTACCAGGTGTGTCTTGTACCAGGTGTATCTTTTACCAGTTGTGTCTTGTACCAGGTGTGTCTGGTACCAGGTGTGTCTTGTACCAGGTGTGTCTTGTACCAGGTGTATCTTTTACTAGGTGTGTCTTGTACCAGGTGTATCTTTTACCAGGTGTGTCTTGTACCAGGTGTGTCGTGTACCAGGTGTGTCTTGTACCAGGTGTGTCTTGTACCAGGTGTATCTTTTACCAGGTGTGTCTTGTACCAAGTGTGTCTTGTACCAGGTGTGTCTTGTACCAGGTGTGCCTTGTACCATGTGTGTCTCGTACCAGGTGTGTCTCGTACCAGGTGTGTCTTGTACCAGGTGTGTCTGGTACCAGGTGTGTCTTATACCAGGTGTGTCTTGTACCAGGTGTGTCTTGTACCAAGTGTGTCTTGTACCAGGTGTGTCTTGTACCAGGTGTGTCTTGTACCAGGTGTGTCTGGTACCAGGTGTGTCTGGTACCAGGTGTGTCTTATAACAGATGTGTCTTGTACCAGGTGTGTCTTGTACCAGGTGTGTCTTGTACCAGGTGTGTCTTGTACCAGGTGTGTCTGGTACCAGGTGTGTCTTGTACCAGGTGTGTCTTGTACCAAGTGTGTCTTGTACCAGGTGTGTCTTGTACCAGGTGTGCCTTGTACCATGTGTGTCTCGTACCAGGTGTGTCTCGTACCAGGTGTGTCTTGTACCAGGTGTGTCTGGTACCAGGTGTGTCTTATACCAGGTGTGTCTTGTACCAGGTGTGTCTTGTACCAAGTGTGTCTTGTACCAGGTGTGTCTTGTACCAGGTGTGTCTTGTACCAGGTGTGCCTTGAACCAGGTGTGTCTTGTACCAGGTGTGTCTTGTTCCAGGTGTGTCTTGTACCAGGTGTGCCTTGTACCATGTGTGTCTTGTACCAGGTGTGTCTTGTACCAGGTGAGTCTGGTACCAGGTGTGTCTTGTACCAGGTGTGTCTTGTACCAGGTGTGTCTGGTACCAGGTGTGTCTTGTAACAGATGTGTCTTGTACCAGGTGTGTCTTGTACCAGGTGTGTCTTGTACCAGGTGTGTCTTGTACAAAGTATGTCATGTACCAGGTGTGTCTTGTAACAGATGTGTCTTTTACCAGGTGTGTCTTGTACCAGGTGTGTCTTGTACCAGGTGTGTCTTGTACCAGGTGGGTCTTATACCAGGTGTGTCTCGTACCAGGTGTGTCTTGTACCAGGTGTGTCTTGTACCAGGTGTGTCGTGTACCAGGTGTGTCTTGTACCAGGTGTGTCTTGTACCAGGTGTATCTTTTACCAGGTGTGTCTTGTACCAAGTGTGTCTTGTACCAGGTGTGTCTTGTACCAGGTGTGCCTTGTACCAGGTGTGTCTTGTACCAGGTGTATCTTTTACTAGTTATGTCTTGTACCAGGTGTGTCTTGTACCAGGTGTGTCTTGTACCAGGTGTGTCTTGTACCAGGTGTATCTTTTACCAGGTGTGTCTTGTACCAGGTGTGTCTTGTACCAGGTGTATCTTTTACCAGTTGTGTCTTGTACCAGGTGTGTCTGGTACCAGGTGTGTCTTGTACCAGGTGTGTCTTGTACCAGGTGTATCTTTACTAGGTGTGTCTTGTACCAGGTGTATCTTTTACCAGGTGTGTCTTGTACCAGGTGTGTCTTGTACCAGGTGTGTCTTATACCAGGTGTGTCTTGTACCAGGTGTGTCTTGTACCAGGTGTGTCGTGTACCAGGTTTGTCTTGTACCAAGTGTGTCGTGTACCAAGTGTGTCTTGAAACAGGTTTGTCTTGTACCAGGTGTGTCTTGTACCAGGTGTGTCGTGTACCAGGTGTGTCTTGTACCAGGTGTGTCTTGTACTAGGTGGGTCTTGTACCAGATGTGTCTTGTACCAGGTGTGTCTTGTACCAGGTGTATCTTGTACCAGGTGGGTCTTGTACCAGGTAAGTCTTGCACCAGGTGTGTCTTGTACCAGGTGTGTCTTGTACCAGGTGTATCTTTTACCAGGTGTGTTTTGTACCAGGTGTGTCTTGTACCAGGTGTATCTTTTACCAATTGTGTCTTGTACCAGGTGTGGCTTGTACCAGGTGTGTCTTGTTCCAGGTGTGTCTTGTACCAGGTGTGCCTTGTACCATGTGTGTCTTGTACCATGTGTGTCTTGTACCAGGTGTGTCTTGTACCAGGTGTGTCTGGTACCAGGTGTGTCTTGTACCAGGTGTGTCTTGTACCAGGTGTGTCTGGAACCAGGTGTGTCTTGTAACAGATGTGTCTTGTACCAGGTGTGTCTTGTACCAGGTGTGTCTTGTACCAGGTGTGTCTTGTACAAAGTATGTCATGTACCAGGTGTGTCTTGTACCAGGTGTGTCTTGTACCAGGTGTGTCTTGTACCAGGTGTATCTTGTACCAGGTGTGTCTTGTACCAGGTGTGTATTGTACCAGGTTTGTTATGTACCAGGTGTGTCTTGTTCCAGGTGTGTCTTGTACCAGGTGTGCCTTGTACCAGGCGTGTCTTGTACCAGGTGTGTCTTGTACCAGGTGAGTCTTGCACCAGGTGTGTCTTGTACCAGGGGTGTCTTGTACCAGGTGTGTCTTGTACCAGGTGTGTCTGCTACCAGGTGTGTCTTGTAACAGATGTGTCTTCTACCAGGTGTGTCTTGTAACAGGTGTGTCTTGTACCAGGTGTGTCTTGTACAAAGTATGTCATGTACCAGGTGTGTCTTGTACCAGGTGTATCTTGTACCAGGTGTGTCTTGTACCAGGTGTGTCTTGTACCAGGTGTATCTTGTACCAGGTGTGTCTTGTACCAGGTGTGTCTTGTACCAGGTTTGTTATGTACCAGGTGCGTCTTGTACCAGGTGTGACTTGTACCAGGTGTGTCTTTTACCAGGTGTGTCTTGTACCAGTTGTGTCTTGTACCATGTGAGTCTTGCACCAGGTGTGCCTTGTACCAGGGGTGTTTGTACCAGGTGTATCTTTTACTAGTTATGTCTTGTACCAGGTGTATCTTTTACTAGGTGTGTCTTGTACCAGGTGTGTCTTGTACCAGGGGTGTCTTGTACCAGGTGTATCTTTTACTAGTTATGTCTTGTACCAGGTGTATCTTTTACCAGGTGTGTCTTGTACCAGGTGTGTCTTGTACCAGGTGTATCTTTTACTAGTTATGTCTTGTACCAGGTGTGTCTTGTACCAGGTGTATCTTTTACCAGTTGTGTCTTGTACCAGGTGTGTCTGGTACCAGGTGTGTCTTGTACCAGGTTTGTCTTGTATTAGGTGGGTCTTGTACCAGGTGTGTCTTGTACCAGGTGTGTGTCTTGTACCAGGTGTATCTTGTACCAGGTGGGTCTTGTACCAGGTGAGTCTTGCACCAGGTGTGTCTTGTACCAGGTGTGTCTTGTACCAGGTGTATCTTTTACCAGGTGTGTCTTGTACCAGGTGTGTCTTGTACCAGGTGTATCTTTTACCAGTTGTGTCTTGTACCAGGTGTGTCTGGTACCAGGTGTGTCTTGTACCAGGTGTGTCTTGTACCAGGTGTATCTTTTACAAGGCGTGTCTTGTACCAGGTGTATCTTTTACCAGGTGTGTCTTGTACCAGGTGTGTCTTGTACCAGGTGTGTCTTATACCAGGTGTGTCTTGTACCAGGTGTGTCTTGTACCAGGTGTGTCGTGTACCAGGTTTGTCTTGTACCAAGTGTGTCGTGTACCAAGTGTGTCTTGAAACAGGTTTGTCTTGTACCAGGTGTGTCTTGTACCAGGTGTGTCGTGTACCAGGTGTGTCTTTTACCAGGTGTGTCTTGTACTAGGTGGGTCTTGTACCAGGTGTGTCTTGTACCAGGTGTGTCTTACACCAGGTGTATCTTGTACCAGGTGGGTCTTGTACCTGGTGAGTCTTGCACCAGGTGTGTCTTGTACCAGGTGTTTCACGTACCAGGTGTATCTTTTACCAGGTGTGTCTTGTACCAGGTGTATCTTTTACTAGTTATGTTTTTTACCAGGTGTGTCTTGTACCAGGTGTATCTTTTACCAGTTGTGTCTCGTACCAGGTGTGTCTGGTACCAGGTGTATCTTGTACCAGGTGTGTCTTGTACCAGGTGTGTCTTGTACCAGGTTTGTTATGTACCAGATGTGTCTTGTTCCAGGTGTGTCTTGTACCAAGTGTGCCTTGTACCAGGTGTGTCTTGTACCAGGTGTGTCTTGTACCAGGTGAGTCTTGCACCAGGTGTGTCTTGTACCAGGGGTGTCTTGTACCAGGTGTGTCTTGTACCAGGTGTGTCTGGTACCAGGTGTGTCTTGTAACAGATGTGTCTTGTACCAGGTGTGTCTTGTAACAGGTGAGTCTTGTACCAGGTGTGTCTTGTACAAAGCATGTCATGTACCAGGTGTGTCTTGTACCAGGTGTGTCTTGTACCAGGTGTGTCTTGTACCAGGTTTGTCTTGTACCAGGTGTATCTTGTACCAGGTGTGTCTTGTACCAGGTGTGTCTTGTACCAGGTTTGTTATGTACCAGGTGCGTATTGTACCAGGTGTGTCTTGTACCAGGTGTGTCTTTTACCAGGTGTGTCTTGTACCAGTTAGGTCTTGTACAAGGTGAGTCTTGCACCAGGTGTGTCTTGTACCAGGGGTGTCTTGTACCAGGTGTGTCTTGTACCAGGTGTATCTTTTACTAGTTATGTCTTGTACCAGGTGTATCTTTTACCAGGTGTGTCTTGTACCAGGTGTATCTTTTACTAGTTATGTCTTGTACCAGGTGTGTCTTGTACCAGGTGTATCTTTTACCAGTTGTGTCTTGTACCAGGTGTGTCTGGTACCAGGTGTGTCTTGTACCAGGTGTGTCTTGTACCAGGTGTATCTTTTACTAGGTGTGTCTTGTACCAGGTGTATCTTTTACCAGGTGTGTCTTGTACCAGGTGTGTCGTGTACCAGGTGTGTCTTGTACCAGGTGTGTCTTGTACCAGGTGTATCTTTTACCAGGTGTGTCTTGTACCAAGTGTGTCTTGTACCAGGTGTGTCTTGTACCAGGTGTGCCTTGTACCATGTGTGTCTCGTACCAGGTGTGTCTCGTACCAGGTGTGTCTTGTACCAGGTGTGTCTGGTACAAGGTGTGTCTTATACCAGGTGTGTCTTGTACCAGGTGTGTCTTGTACCAAGTGTGTCTTGTACCAGGTGTGTCTTGTACCAGGTGTGTCTTGTACCAGGTGTATCTTTTACCAATTGTGTCTTGTACCAGGTGTGGCTTGTACCAGGTGTGTCTTGTTCCAGGTGTGTCTTGTACCAGGTGTGCCTTGTACCATGTGTGTCTTGTACCATGTGTGTCTTGTACCAGGTGTGTCTTGTACCAGGTGTGTCTGGTACCAGGTGTGTCTTGTACCAGGTGTGTCTTGTACCAGGTGTGTCTGGAACCAGGTGTGTCTTGTAACAGATGTGTCTTGTACCAGGTGTGTCTTGTACCAGGTGTGTCTTGTACCAGGTGTGTCTTGTACAAAGTATGTCATGTACCAGGTGTGTCTTGTACCAGGTGTGTCTTGTACCAGGTGTGTCTTGTACCAGGTGTATCTTGTACCAGGTGTGTCTTGTACCAGGTGTGTATTGTACCAGGTTTGTTATGTACCAGGTGTGTCTTGTTCCAGGTGTGTCTTGTACCAGGTGTGCCTTGTACCAGGCGTGTCTTGTACCAGGTGTGTCTTGTACCAGGTGAGTCTTGCACCAGGTGTGTCTTGTACCAGGGGTGTCTTGTACCAGGTGTGTCTTGTACCAGGTGTGTCTGCTACCAGGTGTGTCTTGTAACAGATGTGTCTTCTACCAGGTGTGTCTTGTAACAGGTGTGTCTTGTACAAAGTATGTCATGTACCAGGTGTGTCTTGTACCAGGTGTATCTTGTACCAGGTGTGTCTTGTACCAGGTGTGTCTTGTACCAGGTGTATCTTGTACCAGGTGTGTCTTGTACCAGGTGTGTCTTGTACCAGGTTTGTTATGTACCAGGTGCGTTTTGTACCAGGTGTGACTTGTACCAGGTGTGTCTTTTACCAGGTGTGTCTTGTACCAGTTGTGTCTTGTACCATGTGAGTCTTGCACCAGGTGTGCCTTGTACCAGGGGTGTTTTGTACCAGGTGTATCTTTTACTAGTTATGTCTTGTACCAGGTGTATCTTTTACTAGGTGTGTCTTGTACCAGGTGTGTCTTGTACCAGGGGTGTCTTGTACCAGGTGTATCTTTTACTAGTTATGTCTTGTACCAGGTGTATCTTTTACCAGGTGTGTCTTGTACCAGGTGTGTCTTGTACCAGGTGTATCTTTTACTAGTTATGTCTTGTACCAGGTGTGTCTTGTACCAGGTGTATCTTTTACCAGTTGTGTCTTGTACCAGGTGTGTCTGGTACCAGGTGTGTCTTGTACCAGGTTTGTCTTGTATTAGGTGGGTCTTGTACCAGGTGTGTCTTGTACCAGGTGTGTGTCTTGTACCAGGTGTATCTTGTACCAGGTGGGTCTTGTACCAGGTGAGTCTTGCACCAGGTGTGTCTTGTACCAGGTGTGTCTTGTACCAGGTGTATCTTTTACCAGGTGTGTCTTGTACCAGGTGTGTCTTGTACCAGGTGTATCTTTTACCAGTTGTGTCTTGTACCAGGTGTGTCTGGTACCAGGTGTGTCTTGTACCAGGTGTGTCTTGTACCAGGTGTATCTTTTACAAGGCGTGTCTTGTACCAGGTGTATCTTTTACCAGGTGTGTCTTGTACCAGGTGTGTCTTGTACCAGGTGTGTCTTATACCAGGTGTGTCTTGTACCAGGTGTGTCTTGTACCAGGTGTGTCGTGTACCAGGTTTGTCTTGTACCAAGTGTGTCGTGTACCAAGTGTGTCTTGAAACAGGTTTGTCTTGTACCAGGTGTGTCTTGTACCAGGTGTGTCGTGTACCAGGTGTGTCTTTTACCAGGTGTGTCTTGTACTAGGTGGGTCTTGTACCAGGTGTGTCTTGTACCAGGTGTGTCTTACACCAGGTGTATCTTGTACCAGGTGGGTCTTGTACCTGGTGAGTCTTGCACCAGGTGTGTCTTGTACCAGGTGTTTCACGTACCAGGTGTATCTTTTACCAGGTGTGTCTTGTACCAGGTGTATCTTTTACTAGTTATGTTTTTTACCAGGTGTGTCTTGTACCAGGTGTATCTTTTACCAGTTGTGTCTCGTACCAGGTGTGTCTGGTACCAGGTGTATCTTGTACCAGGTGTGTCTTGTACCAGGTGTGTCTTGTACCAGGTTTGTTATGTACCAGATGTGTCTTGTTCCAGGTGTGTCTTGTACCAAGTGTGCCTTGTACCAGGTGTGTCTTGTACCAGGTGTGTCTTGTACCAGGTGAGTCTTGCACCAGGTGTGTCTTGTACCAGGGGTGTCTTGTACCAGGTGTGTCTTGTACCAGGTGTGTCTGGTACCAGGTGTGTCTTGTAACAGATGTGTCTTGTACCAGGTGTGTCTTGTAACAGGTGAGTCTTGTACCAGGTGTGTCTTGTACAAAGCATGTCATGTACCAGGTGTGTCTTGTACCAGGTGTGTCTTGTACCAGGTGTGTCTTGTACCAGGTTTGTCTTGTACCAGGTGTATCTTGTACCAGGTGTGTCTTGTACCAGGTGTGTCTTGTACCAGGTTTGTTATGTACCAGGTGCGTATTGTACCAGGTGTGTCTTGTACCAGGTGTGTCTTTTACCAGGTGTGTCTTGTACCAGTTAGGTCTTGTACAAGGTGAGTCTTGCACCAGGTGTGTCTTGTACCAGGGGTGTCTTGTACCAGGTGTGTCTTGTACCAGGTGTATCTTTTACTAGTTATGTCTTGTACCAGGTGTATCTTTTACCAGGTGTGTCTTGTACCAGGTGTATCTTTTACTAGTTATGTCTTGTACCAGGTGTGTCTTGTACCAGGTGTATCTTTTACCAGTTGTGTCTTGTACCAGGTGTGTCTGGTACCAGGTGTGTCTTGTACCAGGTGTGTCTTGTACCAGGTGTATCTTTTACTAGGTGTGTCTTGTACCAGGTGTATCTTTTACCAGGTGTGTCTTGTACCAGGTGTGTCGTGTACCAGGTGTGTCTTGTACCAGGTGTGTCTTGTACCAGGTGTATCTTTTACCAGGTGTGTCTTGTACCAAGTGTGTCTTGTACCAGGTGTGTCTTGTACCAGGTGTGCCTTGTACCATGTGTGTCTCGTACCAGGTGTGTCTCGTACCAGGTGTGTCTTGTACCAGGTGTGTCTGGTACCAGGTGTGTCTTATACCAGGTGTGTCTTGTACCAGGTGTGTCTTGTACCAAGTGTGTCTTGTACCAGGTGTGTCTTGTACCAGGTGTGTCTTGTACCAGGTGTGTCTGGTACCAGGTGTGTCTGGTACCAGGTGTGTCTTATAACAGATGTGTCTTGTACCAGGTGTGTCTTGTACCAGGTGTGTCTTGTACCAGGTGTGTCTTGTACCAGGTGTGTCTGGTACCAGATGTGTCTTGTAACAGATGTGTCTTGTACCAGGTGTGTCTTGTACCAGGTGTGTCTTGTACCATGTGTGTCTTGTACCAAGTGTGTCTTGTACCAGGTGTGTCTTGTACCAGGTGTGTCTTGTACCAGGTGTGCCTTGAACCAGGTGTGTCTTGTACCAGGTGTGTCTTGTTCCAGGTGTGTCTTGTACCAGGTGTGCCTTGTACCATGTGTGTCTTGTACCAGGTGTGTCTTGTACCAGGTGAGTCTGGTACAAGGTGTGTCTTGTACCAGGTGTGTCTTGTACCAGGTGTGTCTGGTACCAGGTGTGTCTTGTAACAGATGTGTCTTGTACCAGGTGTGTCTTGTACCAGGTGTGTCTTGTACCAGGTGTGTCTTGTACAAAGTATGTCATGTACCAGGTGTGTCTTGTAACAGATGTGTCTTTTACCAGGTGTGTCTTGTACCAGGTGTGTCTTGTACCAGGTGTGTCTTGTACCAGGTGGGTCTTATACCAGGTGTGTCTCGTACCAGGTGTGTCTTGTACCAGGTGTGTCTTGTACCAGGTGTGTCTTGTACCAGGTGTGTCTTGTACCAGGTGTGTCTTGTACCAGGTGTATCTTTTACCAGGTGTGTCTTGTACCAAGTGTGTCTTGTACCAGGTGTGTCTTGTACCAGGTGTGCCTTGTACCAGGTGTGTCTTGTACCAGGTGTATCTTTTACTAGTTATGTCTTGTACCAGGTGTGTCTTGTACCAGGTGTGTCTTGTACCAGGTGTGTCTTGTACCAGGTGTATCTTTTACCAGGTGTGTCTTGTACCAGGTGTGTCTTGTACCAGGTGTATCTTTTACCAGTTGTGTCTTGTACCAGGTGTGTCTGGTACCAGGTGTGTCTTGTACCAGGTGTGTCTTGTACCAGGTGTATCTTTTACTAGGTGTGTCTTGTACCAGGTGTATCTTTTACCAGGTGTGTCTTGTACCAGGTGTGTCTTGTACCAGGTGTGTCTTATACCAGGTGTGTCTTGTACCAGGTGTGTCTTGTACCAGGTGTGTCGTGTACCAGGTTTGTCTTGTACCAAGTGTGTCGTGTACCAAGTGTGTCTTGAAACAGGTTTGTCTTGTACCAGGTGTGTCTTGTACCAGGTGTGTCGTGTACCAGGTGTGTCTTGTACCAGGTGTGTCTTGTACTAGGTGGGTCTTGTACCAGATGTGTCTTGTACCAGGTGTGTCTTGTACCAGGTGTATCTTGTACCAGGTGGGTCTTGTACCAGGTAAGTCTTGCACCAGGTGTGTCTTGTACCAGGTGTGTCTTGTACCAGGTGTATCTTTTACCAGGTGTGTTTTGTACCAGGTGTGTCTTGTACCAGGTGTAACTTTTACCAATTGTGTCTTGTACCAGGTGTGGCTTGTACCAGGTGTGTCTTGTTCCAGGTGTGTCTTGTACCAGGTGTGCCTTGTACCATGTGTGTCTTGTACCATGTGTGTCTTGTACCAGGTGTGTCTTGTACCAGGTGTGTCTGGTACCAGGTGTGTCTTGTACCAGGTGTGTCTTGTACCAGGTGTGTCTGGAACCAGGTGTGTCTTGTAACAGATGTGTCTTGTACCAGGTGTGTCTTGTACCAGGTGTGTCTTGTACCAGGTGTGTCTTGTACAAAGTATGTCATGTACCAGGTGTGTCTTGTACCAGGTGTGTCTTGTACCAGGTGTGTCTTGTACCAGGTGTATCTTGTACCAGGTGTGTCTTGTACCAGGTGTGTATTGTACCAGGTTTGTTATGTACCAGGTGTGTCTTGTTCCAGGTGTGTCTTGTACCAGGTGTGCCTTGTACCAGGCGTGTCTTGTACCAGGTGTGTCTTGTACCAGGTGAGTCTTGCACCAGGTGTGTCTTGTACCAGGGGTGTCTTGTACCAGGTGTGTCTTGTACCAGGTGTGTCTGCTACCAGGTGTGTCTTGTAACAGATGTGTCTTCTACCAGGTGTGTCTTGTAACAGGTGTGCCTTGTACCAGGTGTGTCTTGTACAAAGTATGTCATGTACCAGGTGTGTCTTGTACCAGGTGTATCTTGTACCAGGTGTGTCTTGTACCAGGTGTGTCTTGTACCAGGTGTATCTTGTACCAGGTGTGTCTTGTACCAGGTGTGTCTTGTACCAGGTTTGTTATGTACCAGGTGCGTCTTGTACCAGGTGTGACTTGTACCAGGTGTGTCTTTTACCAGGTGTGTCTTGTACCAGTTGTGTCTTGTACCATGTGAGTCTTGCACCAGGTGTGCCTTGTACCAGGGGTGTTTTGTACCAGGTGTATCTTTTACTAGTTATGTCTTGTACCAGGTGTATCTTTTACTAGGTGTGTCTTGTACCAGGTGTGTCTTGTACCAGGGGTGTCTTGTACCAGGTGTATCTTTTACTAGTTATGTCTTGTACCAGGTGTATCTTTTACCAGGTGTGTCTTGTACCAGGTGTGTCTTGTACCAGGTGTATCTTTTACTAGTTATGTCTTGTACCAGGTGTGTCTTGTACCAGGTGTATCTTTTACCAGTTGTGTCTTGTACCAGGTGTGTCTGGTACCAGGTGTGTCTTGTACCAGGTTTGTCTTGTATTAGGTGGGTCTTGTACCAGGTGTGTCTTGTACCAGGTGTGTGTCTTGTACCAGGTGTATCTTGTACCAGGTGGGTCTTGTACCAGGTGAGTCTTGCACCAGGTGTGTCTTGTACCAGGTGTGTCTTGTACCAGGTGTATCTTTTACCAGGTGTGTCTTGTACCAGGTGTGTCTTGTACCAGGTGTATCTTTTACCAGTTGTGTCTTGTACCAGGTGTGTCTGGTACCAGGTGTGTCTTGTACCAGGTGTGTCTTGTACCAGGTGTATCTTTTACAAGGCGTGTCTTGTACCAGGTGTATCTTTTACCAGGTGTGTCTTGTACCAGGTGTGTCTTGTACCAGGTGTGTCTTATACCAGGTGTGTCTTGTACCAGGTGTGTCTTGTACCAGGTGTGTCGTGTACCAGGTTTGTCTTGTACCAAGTGTGTCGTGTACCAAGTGTGTCTTGAAACAGGTTTGTCTTGTACCAGGTGTGTCTTGTACCAGGTGTGTCGTGTACCAGGTGTGTCTTTTACCAGGTGTGTCTTGTACTAGGTGGGTCTTGTACCAGGTGTGTCTTGTACCAGGTGTGTCTTACACCAGGTGTATCTTGTACCAGGTGGGTCTTGTACCTGGTGAGTCTTGCACCAGGTGTGTCTTGTACCAGGTGTTTCACGTACCAGGTGTATCTTTTACCAGGTGTGTCTTGTACCAGGTGTATCTTTTACTAGTTATGTTTTTTACCAGGTGTGTCTTGTACCAGGTGTATCTTTTACCAGTTGTGTCTCGTACCAGGTGTGTCTGGTACCAGGTGTATCTTGTACCAGGTGTGTCTTGTACCAGGTGTGTCTTGTACCAGGTTTGTTATGTACCAGATGTGTCTTGTTCCAGGTGTGTCTTGTACCAAGTGTGCCTTGTACCAGGTGTGTCTTGTACCAGGTGTGTCTTGTACCAGGTGAGTCTTGCACCAGGTGTGTCTTGTACCAGGGGTGTCTTGTACCAGGTGTGTCTTGTACCAGGTGTGTCTGGTACCAGGTGTGTCTTGTAACAGATGTGTCTTGTACCAGGTGTGTCTTGTAACAGGTGAGTCTTGTACCAGGTGTGTCTTGTACAAAGTATGTCATGTACCAGGTGTGTCTTGTACCAGGTGTGTCTTGTACCAGGTGTGTCTTGTACCAGGTTTGTCTTGTACCAGGTGTATCTTGTACCAGGTGTGTCTTGTACCAGGTGTGTCTTGTACCAGGTTTGTTATGTACCAGGTGCGTATTGTACCAGGTGTGTCTTGTACCAGGTGTGTCTTTTACCAGGTGTGTCTTGTACCAGTTAGGTCTTGTACAAGGTGAGTCTTGCACCAGGTGTGTCTTGTACCAGGTGTATCTTTTACTAGTTATGTCTTGTACCAGGTGTATCTTTTACCAGGTGTGTCTTGTACCAGGTGTATCTTTTACTAGTTATGTCTTGTACCAGGTGTGTCTTGTACCAGGTGTATCTTTTACCAGTTGTGTCTTGTACCAGGTGTGTCTGGTACCAGGTGTGTCTTGTACCAGGTGTGTCTTGTACCAGGTGTATCTTTTACTAGGTGTGTCTTGTACCAGGTGTATCTTTTACCAGGTGTGTCTTGTACCAGGTGTGTCGTGTACCAGGTGTGTCTTGTACCAGGTGTGTCTTGTACCAGGTGTATCTTTTACCAGGTGTGTCTTGTACCAAGTGTGTCTTGTACCAGGTGTGTCTTGTACCAGGTGTGCCTTGTACCATGTGTGTCTCGTACCAGGTGTGTCTCGTACCAGGTGTGTCTTGTACCAGGTGTGTCTGGTACCAGGTGTGTCTTATACCAGGTGTGTCTTGTACCAGGTGTGTCTTGTACCAAGTGTGTCTTGTACCAGGTGTGTCTTGTACCAGGTGTGTCTTGTACCAGGTGTGTCTGGTACCAGGTGTGTCTTATAACAGATGTGTCTTGTACCAGGTGTGTCTTGTACCAGGTGTGTCTTGTACCAGGTGTGTCTTGTACCAGGTGTGTCTGGTACCAGGTGTGTCTTGTAACAGATGTGTCTTGTACCAGGTGTGTCTTGTACCAGGTGTGTCTTGTACCATGTGTGTCTTGTACCAAGTGTGTCTTGTACCAGGTGTGTCTTGTACCAGGTGTGTCTTGTACCAGGTGTGCCTTGAACCAGGTGTGTCTTGTACCAGCTGTGTCTTGTTCCAGGTGTGTCTTGTACCAGGTGTGCCTTGTACCATGTGTGTCTTGTACCAGGTGTGTCTTGTACCAGGTGAGTCTGGTACCAGGTGTGTCTTGTACCAGGTGTGTCTTGTACCAGGTGTGTCTGGTACCAGGTGTGTCTTGTAACAGATGTGTCTTGTACCAGGTGTGTCTTGTACCAGGTGTGTCTTGTACCAGGTGTGTCTTGTACAAAGTATGTCATGTACCAGGTGTGTCTTGTAACAGATGTGTCTTTTACCAGGTGTGTCTTGTACCAGGTGTGTCTTGTACCAGGTGTGTCTTGTACCAGGTGGGTCTTATACCAGGTGTGTCTCGTACCAGGTGTGTCTTGTACCAGGTGTGTCTTGTACCAGGTGTGTCGTGTACCAGGTGTGTCTTGTACCAGGTGTGTCTTGTACCAGGTGTATCTTTTACCAGGTGTGTCTTGTACCAAGTGTGTCTTGTACCAGGTGTGTCTTGTACCAGGTGTGCCTTGTACCAGGTGTGTCTTGTACCAGGTGTATCTTTTACTAGTTATGTCTTGTACCAGGTGTGTCTTGTACCAGGTGTGTCTTGTACCAGGTGTGTCTTGTACCAGGTGTATCTTTTACCAGGTGTGTCTTGTACCAGGTGTGTCTTGTACCAGGTGTATCTTTTACCAGTTGTGTCTTGTACCAGGTGTGTCTGGTACCAGGTGTGTCTTGTACCAGGTGTGTCTTGTACCAGGTGTATCTTTTATTAGGTGTGTCTTGTACCAGGTGTATCTTTTACCAGGTGTGTCTTGTACCAGGTGTGTCTTGTACCAGGTGTGTCTTATACCAGGTGTGTCTTGTACCAGGTGTGTCTTGTACCAGGTGTGTCGTGTACCAGGTTTGTCTTGTACCAAGTGTGTCGTGTACCAAGTGTGTCTTGAAACAGGTTTGTCTTGTACCAGGTGTGTCTTGTACCAGGTGTGTCGTGTACCAGGTGTGTCTTGTACCAGGTGTGTCTTGTACTAGGTGGGTCTTGTACCAGGTGTGTATTGTACCAGGTGTGTCTTACACCAGGTGTATTTTGTACCAGGTGGGTCTTGTACCTGGTGAGTCTTGCACCAGGTGTGTCTTGTACCAGGTGTTTCACGTAACAGGTGTATCTTTTACCAGGTGTGTCTTGTACCAGGTGTATCTTTTACTAGTTATGTCTTTTACCAGGTGTGTCTTGTACCAGGTGTATCTTTTACCAGTTGTGTCTCGTACCAGGTGTGTCTGGTACCAGGTGTATCTTGTACCAGGTGTGTCTTGTACCAGGTGTGTCTTGTACCAGGTTTGTTATGTACCAGATGTGTCTTGTTCCAGGTGTGTCTTGTACCAGGTGTGCCTTGTACCAGGTGTGTCTTGTACCAGGTGTGTCTTGTACGAGGTGAGTCTTGCACCAGGTGTGTCTTGTACCAGGGGTGTCTTGTACCAGGTGTGTCTTGTACCAGGTGTGTCTGGTACCAGGTGTGTCTTGTAACAGATGTGTCTTGTACCAGGTGTGTCTTGTAACAGGTGTGTCTTGTACCAGGTGTGTCTTGTACAAAGTATGTCATGTACCAGGTGTGTCTTGTACCTGGTGAGTCTTGTACCAGGTGTGTCTTGTACCAGGTTTGTCTTGTACCAGGTGTATCTTGTACTAGGTGTGTCTTGAACCAGGTGTGTCTTGTACCAGGTTTGTTATGTACCAGGTGCGTCTTGTACCAGGTGTGTCTTGTACCAGGTGTGTCTTTTACCAGGTGTGTCTTGTACCAGTTAGGTCTTGTACCAGGTGAGTCTTGCACCAGGTGTGTCTTGTACCAGGGGTGTCTTGTACCAGGTGTGTCTTGTACCAGGTGTATCTTTTACTAGTTATGTCTTGTACCAGGTGTATCTTTTACCAGGTGTGTCTTGTACCAGGTGTATCTTTTACAAGTTATGTCTTGTACCAGGTGTGTCTAGTACCAGGTGTATCTTTTACCAGTTGTGTCTTGTACCAGGTGTGTCTGGTACCAGGTGTGTCTTGTACCAGGTGTGTCTTGTATCAGGTGTATCTTTTACTAGGTGTGTCTTGTACCAGGTGTATCTTTTACTAGGTGTGTCTTGTACCAGGTGTATCTTTTACCAGGTGTGTCTTGTACCAGGTGTGTCTTGTACCAGGTGGGTCTTATACCAGGTGTGTCTCGTACCAGGTGTGTCTTGTACCAGGTGTGTCTTGTACCAGGTGTGTCGTGTACCAGGTGTGTCTTGTACCAGGTGTGTCTTGTACCAAGTGTGTCTTGTACCAGGTGTGTCTTGTACCAGGTGTGTCTTGTACCAGGTGTGTCTTGTACCAGGTGTGCCTTGTACCATGTGTGTCTCGTACCAGGTGTGTCTCGTACCAGGTGCGTCTTGTACCAGGTGTGTCTGGTACCAGGTTTGTCTTGTACCAGGTGTATCTTGTACCAGGTGTGTCTTGTACCAGGTGTGTCTTGTACCAGGTTTGTTATGTACCAGGTTTGTTATGTACCAGGTGCGTATTGTACCAGGTGTGTCTTGTACCAGGTGTGTCTTTTACCAGGTGTGTCTTGTACCAGTTAGGTCTTGTACAAGGTGAGTCTTGCACCAGGTGTGTCTTGTACCAGGGGTGTCTTGTACCAGGTGTGTCTTGTACCAGGTGTATCTTTTACTAGTTATGTCTTGTACCAGGTGTATCTTTTACCAGGTGTGTCTTGTACCAGGTGTATCTTTTACTAGTTATGTCTTGTACCAGGTGTGTCTTGTACCAGGTGTATCTTTTACCAGTTGTGTCTTGTACCAGGTGTGTCTGGTACCAGGTGTGTCTTGTACCAGGTGTGTCTTGTACCAGGTGTATCTTTTACTAGGTGTGTCTTGTACCAGGTGTATCTTTTACCAGGTGTGTCTTGTACCAGGTGTGTCGTGTACCAGGTGTGTCTTGTACCAGGTGTGTCTTGTACCAGGTGTATCTTTTACCAGGTGTGTCTTGTACCAAGTGTGTCTTGTACCAGGTGTGTCTTGTACCAGGTGTGCCTTGTACCATGTGTGTCTCGTACCAGGTGTGTCTCGTACCAGGTGTGTCTTGTACCAGGTGTGTCTGGTACCAGGTGTGTCTTATACCAGGTGTGTCTTGTACCAGGTGTGTCTTGTACCAAGTGTGTTTTGTAGCAGGTGTGTCTTGTACCAGGTGTGTCTTGTACCAGGTGTGTCTGGTACCAGGTGTGTCTGGTACCAGGTGTGTCTTATAACAGATGTGTCTTGTACCAGGTGTGTCTTGTACCAAGTGTGTCTTGTACCAGGTGTGTCTTGTACCAGGTGTGTCTGGTACCAGGTGTGTCTTGTAACAGATGTGTCTTGTACCAGGTGTGTCTTGTACCAGGTGTGTCTTGTACCATGTGTGTCTTGTACCAAGTGTGTCTTGTACCAGGTGTGTCTTGTACCAGGTGTGTCTTGTACCAGGTGTGCCTTGAACCAGGTGTGTCTTGTACCAGGTGTGTCTTGTTCCAGGTGTGTCTTGTACCAGGTGTGCCTTGTACCATGTGTGTCTTGTACCAGGTGTGTCTTGTACCAGGTGTGTCTGGTACCAGGTGTGTCTTGTACCAGGTGTGTCTTGTACCAGGTGTGTCTGGTACCAGGTGTGTCTTGTAACAGATGTGTCTTGTACCAGGTGTGTCTTGTACCAGGTGTGTCTTGTACCAGGTGTGTCTTGTACAAAGTATGTCATGTACCAGGTGTGTCTTGTAACAGATGTGTCTTTTACCAGGTGTGTCTTGTACCAGGTGTGTCTTGTACCAGGTGTGTCTTGTACCAGGTGGGTCTTATACCAGGTGTGTCTCGTACCAGGTGTGTCTTGTACCAGGTGTGTCTTGTACCAGGTGTGTCGTGTACCAGGTGTGTCTTGTACCAGGTGTGTCTTGTACCAGGTGTATCTTTTACCAGGTGTGTCTTGTACCAAGTGTGTCTTGTACCAGGTGTGTCTTGTACCAGGTGTGCCTTGTACCAGGTGTGTCTTGTACCAGGTGTATCTTTTACTAGTTATGTCTTGTACCAGGTGTGTCTTGTACCAGGTGTGTCTTGTACCAGGTGTGTCTTGTACCAGGTGTATCTTTTACCAGGTGTGTCTTGTACCAGGTGTGTCTTGTACCAGGTGTATCTTTTACCAGTTGTGTCTTGTACCAGGTGTGTCTGGTACCAGGTGTGTCTTGTACCAGGTGTGTCTTGTACCAGGTGTATCTTTTACTAGGTGTGTCTTGTACCAGGTGTATCTTTTACCAGGTGTGTCTTGTACCAGGTGTGTCTTGTACCAGGTGTGTCTTATACCAGGTGTGTCTTGTACCAGGTGTGTCTTGTACCAGGTGTGTCGTGTACCAGGTTTGTCTTGTACCAAGTGTGTCGTGTACCAAGTGTGTCTTGAAACAGGTTTGTCTTGTACCAGGTGTGTCTTGTACCAGGTGTGTCGTGTACCAGGTGTGTCTTGTACCAGGTGTGTCTTGTACTAGGTGGGTCTTGTACCAGGTGTGTATTGTACCAGGTGTGTCTTACACCAGGTGTATTTTGTACCAGGTGGGTCTTGTACCTGGTGAGTCTTGCACCAGGTGTGTCTTGTACCAGGTGTTTCACTTAACAGGTGTATCTTTTACCAGGTGTGTCTTGTACCAGGTGTATCTTTTACTAGTTATGTCTTTTACCAGGTGTGTCTTGTACCAGGTGTATCTTTTACCAGTTGTGTCTCGTACCAGGTGTGTCTGGTACCAGGTGTATCTTGTACCAGGTGTGTCTTGTACCAGGTGTGTCTTGTACCAGGTTTGTTATGTACCAGATGTGTCTTGTTCCAGGTGTGTCTTGTACCAGGTGTGCCTTGTACCAGGTGTGTCTTGTACCAGGTGTGTCTTGTACGAGGTGAGTCTTGCACCAGGTGTGTCTTGTACCAGGGGTGTCTTGTACCAGGTGTGTCTTGTACCAGGTGTGTCTGGTACCAGGTGTGTCTTGTAACAGATGTGTCTTGTACCAGGTGTGTCTTGTAACAGGTGTGTCTTGTACCAGGTGTGTCTTGTACAAAGTATGTCATGTACCAGGTGTGTCTTGTACCAGGTGAGTCTTGTACCAGGTGTGTCTTGTACCAGGTTTGTCTTGTACCAGGTGTATCTTGTACTAGGTGTGTCTTGAACCAGGTGTGTCTTGTACCAGGTTTGTTATGTACCAGGTGCGTCTTGTACCAGGTGTGTCTTGTACCAGGTGTGTCTTTTACCAGGTGTGTCTTGTACCAGTTAGGTCTTGTACCAGGTGAGTCTTGCACCAGGTGTGTCTTGTACCAGGGGTGTCTTGTACCAGGTGTGTCTTGTACCAGGTGTATCTTTTACTAGTTATGTCTTGTACCAGGTGTATCTTTTACCAGGTGTGTCTTGTACCAGGTGTATCTTTTACAAGTTATGTCTTGTACCAGGTGTGTCTAGTACCAGGTGTATCTTTTACCAGTTGTGTCTTGTACCAGGTGTGTCTGGTACCAGGTGTGTCTTGTACCAGGTGTGTCTTGTACCAGGTGTATCTTTTACTAGGTGTGTCTTGTACCAGGTGTATCTTTTACCAGGTGTGTCTTGTACCAGGTGTGTCTTGTACCAGGTGTGTCTTGTACCAGGTGGGTCTTATACCAGGTGTGTCTCGTACCAGGTGTGTCTTGTACCAGGTGTGTCTTGTACCAGGTGTGTCGTGTACCAGGTGTGTCTTGTACCAGGTGTGTCTTGTACCAGGTGTATCTTTTACCAGGTGTGTCTTGTACCAAGTGTGTCTTGTACCAGGTGTGTCTTGTACCAGGTGTGCCTTGTACCATGTGTGTCTCGTACCAGGTGTGTCTCGTACCAGGTGCGTCTTGTACCAGGTGTGTCTGGTACCACGTGTGTCTTGTAACAGGTGTGTCTTGTACCAGGTGTGTCTTGTACCAAGTGTGTCTTGTACCAGGTGTGTCTTGTACCAGGTGTGTCTTGTACCAGGTGTGTCTTGTACCAGGTGTGTCTTGTACCAGGTGTATCTTGTACCAGGTGTGTCTTGTACCAGGTGTGTCTTGTACCAGGTTTGTTATGTACCAGGTGTGTCTTGTTCCAGGTGTGTCTTGCACCAGGTGTGCCTTGTACCAGGTGTGTCTTGTACCAGGTGAGTCTTGCACCAGGTGTGTCTTGTACCAGGGGTGTCTTGTACCAGGTGTGTCTTGTACCAGGTGTGTCTGCTACCAGGTGTGTCTTGTAACAGATGTGTCTTGTACCAGGTGTGTCTTGTAACAGGTGTGTCTTGTACCAGGTGTGTCTTGTACAAAGTATGTCATGTACCAGGTTTGTCTTGTACCAGGTGTATCTTGTACCAGGTGTGTCTTGTACCAGGTGTGTCTTGTACCAGGTGTATCTTGTACCAGGTGTGTCTTGTACCAGGTGTGTCTTGTACCAGGTTTGTTATGTACCAGGTGCGTCTTGTACCAGGTGTGTCTTGTACCAGGTGTGTCTTTTACCAGGTGTGTCTTGTACCAGTTGTGTCTTGTACCATGTGAGTCTTGCACCAGGTGTGTCTTGTACCAGGGGTGTCTTGTACCAGGTGTATCTTTTACTAGTTATGTCTTGTACCAGGTGTATATTTTACTAGGTGTGTCTTGTACCAGGTGTGTCTTGTACCAGGGGTGTCTTGTACCAGGTGTATCTTTTACTAGTTATGTCTTGTACCAGGTGTATCTTTTACCAGGTGTGTCTCGTACCAGGTGTGTCTTGTACCAGGTGTATCTTTTACTAGTTATGTCTTGTACCAGGTGTGTCTTGTACCAGGTGTATCTTTTACCAGTTGTGTCTTGTACCAGGCGTGTCTGGTACCAGGTGTGTCTTGTACCAGGTGTGTCTTGTACTAGGTGGGTCTTGTACCAGATGTGTCTTGTACCAGGTGTGTCTTGTACCAGGTGTATCTTGTACCAGGTGGGTCTTGTACCAGGTGAGTCTTGCACCAGGTGTGTCTTGTACCAGGTGTGTCTTGTACCAGGTGTATCTTTTACCAGGTGTGTCTTGTACCAGGTGTGTCTTGTACCATGTGTATCTTTTACCAGTTGTGTCTTGTACCAGGTGTGTCTGGTACCAGGTGTGTCTTGTACCAGGTGTGTCGTGTACCAGGTGTATCTTTTACTAGGTGTGTCTTGTACCAGGTGTATCTTTTACCAGGTGTGTCTTGTACCATGTGTGTCTTGTACCATGTGTGTCTTATACCAGGTGTGTCTTGTACCAGGTGTGTCTTGTACTAGGTGTGTCGTGTACCAGGTTTGTCTTGTACCAAGTGTGTCGTGTACCAAGTGTGTCTTGAAACAGGTTTGTCTTGTACCAGGTGTGTCTTGTACCAGGTGTGTCGTGTACCAGGTTTGTCTTGTACCAGGTGTGTCTTGTACTAGGTGGGTCTTGTACCAGGTGTGTCTTGTACCAGGTGTGTCTTACACCAGGTGTATCTTGTACCAGGTGGGTCTTGTACCTGGTGAGTCTTGCACCAGGTGTGTCTTGTACCAGGTGTTTCACGTACCAGGTATATCTTTTACCAGGTGTGTCTTGTACCAGGTGTATCTTTTACTAGTTATGTCTTTTACCAGGTAAGTCTTGTACCAGGTGTATCTTTTACCAGTTGTGTCTCGTACCAGGTGTGTCTGGTACCAGGTGTATCTTGTACCAGGTGTATCTTTTACCAGTTGTGTCTCGTACCAGGTGTGTCTGGTACCAGGTGTATCTTGTACCAGGTGTGTCTTGTACCAGGTGTGTCTTGTACCATGTTTGTTATGTACCAGATGTGTCTTGTTCCATATTTGTCTTGTACCAGGTGTGCCTTGTACCAGGTGTGTCTTGTACCAGGTGTGTCTTGTACCAGGTGTATCTTGTACCAGGTGTGTCTTGTACCAGGTGTGTCTTGTACCAGGTTTGTTATGTACCAGGTGTGTCTTGTACCAGGTGTGTCTTGTACCAGGTGTGTCTTTTACCAGGTGTGTCTTGTACCAGTTGTGTCTTGTACCATGTGAGTCTTGCACCAGGTGTGTCTTGTACCAGGGGTGTCTTGTACCAGGTGTATCTTTTACTAGTTATGTCTTGTACCAGGTGTATATTTTACTAGGTGTGTCTTGTACCAGGTGTGTCTTGTACCAGGGGTGTCTTGTACCAGGTGTATCTTTTACTAGTTATGTCTTGTACCAGGTGTATCTTTTACCAGGTGTGTCTTGTACCAGGTGTGTCTTGTACCAGGTGTATCTTTTACTAGTTATGTCTTGTACCAGGTGTATCTTGTACCAGGTGTATCTTTTACCAGTTGTGTCTTGTACCAGGCGTGTCTGGTACCAGGTGTGTATTGTACCAGGTGTGTCTTGCACTAGGTGGGTCTTGTACCAGATGTGTCTTGTACCAGGTGTGTCTTGTACCAGGTGTATCTTGTACCAGGTGGGTCTTGTACCAGGTGAGTCTTGCACCAGGTGTGTCTTGTACCAGGTGTGTCTTGTACCAGGTGTATCTTTTACCAGGTGTGTCTTGTACCAGGTGTGTCTTGTACCAGGTGTATCTTTTACCAGTTGTGTCTTGTACCAGGTGTGTCTGGTACCAGGTGTGTCTTGTACCAGGTGAGTCTTGTACCAGGTGTATCTTTTACTAAGTGTGTCTTGTACCAGGTGTATCTTTTACCAGGTGTGTCTTGTACCATGTGTGTCTTGTACCATGTGTGTCTTATACCAGGTGTGTCTTGTACCAGGTGTGTCTTGTACCAGGTGTGTCGTGTACCAGGTTTGTCTTGTACCAGGTGTGTCTTGTACTAGGTGGGTCTTGTACCAGGTGTGTCTTGTACCAGGTGTGTCTTACACCAGGTGTATCTTGTACCAGGTGGGTCTTGTACCTGGTGAGTCTTGCACCAGGTGTGTCTTGTACCAGGTGTTTCACGTACCAGGTGTATCTTTTACCAGGTGTGTCTTGTACCAGGTGTATCTTTTACTAGTTATGTCTTTTACCAGGTAAGTCTTGTACCAGGTGTATCTTTTACCAGTTGTGTCTCGTACCAGGTGTGTCTGGTACCAGGTGTATCTTGTACCAGGTGTGTCTTGTACCAGGTGTGTCTTGTACCATGTTTGTTATGTACCAGATGTGTCTTGTTCCATATGTGTCTTGTACCAGGTGTGCCTTGTACCAGGTGTGTCTTGTACCAGGTGTGTCTTGTACCAGGTGAGTCTTGCACCAGGTGTGTCTTGTACCAGGGGTGTCTTGTACCAGGTGTGTCTTGTACCAGGTGTGTCTGGTACCAGGTGTGTCTTGTAACAGATGTGTCTTGTACCAGGTGTGTCTTGTAACAGGTGTGTCATGTACCAGGTGTGTCTTGTACCAGGTGTGTCTTGTACCAGGTTTGTCTTGTACCAGGTGTATCTTGTACCAGGTGTGTCTTGTACCAGGTGTGTCTTGTACCAGGTTTCTTATGTAACAGTTGCGTCTTGTACCAGGTGTGTCTTGTACCAGGTGTGTCTTTTACCAGGTGTGTCTCGTACCAGTTAGGTCTTGTACCAGGTGAGTCTTGCACCAGGTGTGTCTTGTACCAGGGGTGTCTTGTACCAGGTGTGTCTTGTACCAGGTGTATCTTTTACTAGTTATGTCTTGTACCAGGTGTATCTTTTACCAGGTGTGTCTTGTACCAGGGGTGTCTTGTACCAGGTGTGTCTTGTACCAGGTGTATCTTTTACTAGTTATGTCTTGTACCAGGTGTATCTTTTACCAGGTGTGTCTTGTACCAGGTGTATCTTTTACTAGTTATGTCTTGTACCAGGTGTGTCTTGTACCAGGTGTATCTTTTACCAGTTGTGTCTTGTACCAGGTGTGTCTGGTACCAGGTGTGTCTTGTACCAGGTGTGTCTTGTACCAGGTGTATCTTTTACTAGGTGTGTTTTTACCAGGTGTATCTTTTACCAGGTGTGTCTTGTACCAGGTGTGTCTTGTACCAGGTGTGTATTGTACTAGGTGTGTCTTTTACCAGGTGTATCTTTTACCAGGTGTGTCTTGTACCAGGTGTGTCTTGTACCAGGTGTGTCTTGTACCAGGTGGGTCTTATACCAGGTGTGTCTCGTACCAGGTGTGTCTTGTACCAGGTGTGTCTCGTACCAGGTGTGTCTTGTCAGGTGTGTCTTGTACCAGGTGTGCCTTGTACCAGGTGTGTCTTGTACCAGGTGTGTCTTGTACCAGGTGTGTCTGGTACCAGGTGTGTCTTGTACCAGGTGTGCCTTGTACCAGGTGTGTCTTGTACCAGGTGTGTCTTGTACCAGGTGTGTCTGGTACCAGGTGTGTCTTGTACCAGGTGTGTCTTGTACCAGGTGTGTCTTGTACAAAGTATGTCATGTACCAGGTGTGTCTTGTACCAGGTGTGTCTTGTACCAGGTGTGTCTTGTACCAGGTGTGTGTTGTACCAGGTTTGTTATGTACCAGGTGTGTCTTGTTCCAGGTGTGTCTTGTACCAGGTGTGCCTTGTACCAGGTGTGTCTTGTACCAGGTTTGTTATGTACCAGGTGTGTCTTGTTCCAGGTGTGTCTTGTACCAGGTTTGCCTTGTACCAGGTGTGTCTTGTACCAGGTGTGTCTTGTACCAGGTGAGTCTTGCACCAGGTGTGTCTTGTACCAGGGGTGTCTTGTACCAGGTGTGTCTTGTACCAGGTGTGTCTGGTACCAGGTGTGTCTTGTAACAGATGTGTCTTGTAACAGGTGTGTCTTGTAACAGGTGTGTCTTGTACCAGGTGTGTCTTGTACAAAGTATGTCATGTACCAGGTGTGTCTTGTACCAGGTGTATCTTGTACGAGGTGTGTCATGTACCAGGTGTGTCTTGTACCAGGTGTATCTTGTACCAGGTGTGTCTTGTACCAGGTGTGTCTTGTACCAGGTTTGTTATGTACCAGGTGCGTCTTGTTCCAGGTGTGTCTTGTACCAGGTGTGTCTTTTACCAGGTGTGTCTTGTACCAGTTGTGTCTTGTACCATGTGAGTCTTGCACCAGGTGTGTCTTGTACCAGGGGTGTCTTGTACCAGGTGTATCTTTTACTAGTTATGTCTTGTACCAGGTGTATCTTTTACTAGGTGTGTCTTGTAACAGGTGTGTCTTGTACCAGGGGTGTCTTGTACCAGGTGTATCTTTTACTAGTTATGTCTTGTACCAGGTGTATCTTTTACCAGGTGTGTCTTGTACCAGGTGTGTCTTGTTTCAGGTGTATCTTTTACTAGTTATGTCTTGTACCAGGTGTGTCTTGTATCAGGTGTATCTTTTACCAGTTGTGTCTTGTACCAGGTGTGTCTGGTACCAGGTGTGTCTTGTACCAGGTGTGTCTTGTACCAGGTGTATCTTTTACTAGGTGTGTCTTGCACCAGGTGTATCTTTTACCAGGTGTGTCTTGTACCAGGTGTGTCTTGTACCAGGTGTGTCTTGTACCAGGTGTCTTGTACCAGGTGTGTCTTGTACCAGGTGTGTCGTGTACCAGGTTTGTCTTGTACCAGGTGTGTCGTGTACCAAGTGTGTCTTGAAACAGGTTTGTCTTGTACCAGGTGTGTCTTGTACCAGGTGTGTCGTGTACCAGGTGTGTCTTGTACCAGGTGTGTCTTGTACTAGGTGGGTCTTGTACCAGGTGTGTCTTGTACCAGGTGTGTCTTGTACCAGGTGTATCTTGTACCAGGTGGGTCTTGTACCAGGTGAGTCTTGCACCAGGTGTGTCTTGTACCAGGTGTGTCTTGTACCAGGTGTATCTTTTACCAGGTGTGTCTTGTACCAGGTGTATCTTTTACTAGTTATGTCTTGTACCAGGTGTGTCTTGTACCAGGTGTATCTTTTACCAGTTGTGTCTTGTACCAGGTGTGTCTGGTACCAGGTGTGTCTTGTACCAGGTGTGTCTTGTACCAGGTGTATCTTTTACTAGGTGTGTCTTGTACCAGGTATATCTTTTACCAGGTGTGTCTCGTACCAGGTGTGTCTTGTACCAGGTGTGTCTTGTACCAGGTGAGTCTTGCACCAGGTGTGTCTTGTACCAGGGGTGTCTTGTACCAGGTGTGTCTTGTACCAGGTGTGTCTGGTACCAGGTGTGTCTTGTAACAGATGTGTCTTGTAACAGGTGTGTCTTGTAACAGGTGTGTCTTGTACCAGGTGTGTCTTGTACAAAGTATGTCATGTACCAGGTGTGTCTTGTACCAGGTGTATCTTGTACGAGGTGTGTCATGTACCAGGTGTGTCTTGTACCAGGTGTATCTTGTACCAGGTGTGTCTTGTACCAGGTGTGTCTTGTACCAGGTTTGTTATGTACCAGGTGCGTCTTGTTCCAGGTGTGTCTTGTACCAGGTGTGTCTTTTACCAGGTGTGTCTTGTACCAGTTGTGTCTTGTACCATGTGAGTCTTGCACCAGGTGTGTCTTGTACCAGGGGTGTCTTGTACCAGGTGTATCTTTTACTAGTTATGTCTTGTACCAGGTGTATCTTTTACTAGGTGTGTCTTGTAACAGGTGTGTCTTGTACCAGGGGTGTCTTGTACCAGGTGTATCTTTTACTAGTTATGTCTTGTACCAGGTGTATCTTTTACCAGGTGTGTCTTGTACCAGGTGTGTCTTGTTTCAGGTGTATCTTTTACTAGTTATGTCTTGTACCAGGTGTGTCTTGTATCAGGTGTATCTTTTACCAGTTGTGTCTTGTACCAGGTGTGTCTGGTACCAGGTGTGTCTTGTACCAGGTGTGTCTTGTACCAGGTGTATCTTTTACTAGGTGTGTCTTGCACCAGGTGTATCTTTTACCAGGTGTGTCTTGTACCAGGTGTGTCTTGTACCAGGTGTGTCTTGTACCAGGTGTCTTGTACCAGGTGTGTCTTGTACCAGGTGTGTCGTGTACCAGGTTTGTCTTGTACCAGGTGTGTCGTGTACCAAGTGTGTCTTGAAACAGGTTTGTCTTGTACCAGGTGTGTCTTGTACCAGGTGTGTCGTGTACCAGGTGTGTCTTGTACCAGGTGTGTCTTGTACTAGGTGGGTCTTGTACCAGGTGTGTCTTGTACCAGGTGTGTCTTGTACCAGGTGTATCTTGTACCAGGTGGGTCTTGTACCAGGTGAGTCTTGCACCAGGTGTGTCTTGTACCAGGTGTGTCTTGTACCAGGTGTATCTTTTACCAGGTGTGTCTTGTACCAGGTGTATCTTTTACTAGTTATGTCTTGTACCAGGTGTGTCTTGTACCAGGTGTATCTTTTACCAGTTGTGTCTTGTACCAGGTGTGTCTGGTACCAGGTGTGTCTTGTACCAGGTGTGTCTTGTACCAGGTGTATCTTTTACTAGGTGTGTCTTGTACCAGGTATATCTTTTACCAGGTGTGTCTCGTACCAGGTGTGTCTTGTACCAGGTGTGTCTTGTACCAGGTGTGTCATGTACCAGGTGTGTCTCGTACCAGGTGTGTCTTGTACCAGGTGTGTCTTGTACCAGGTGTGTCGTGTACCAAGTGTGTCGTGTACCAAGTGTGTCTTGAAACAGGTTTGTCTTGTACCAGGTGTGTCTTGTACCAGGTGTGTCGTGTACCAGGTGTGCCTTGTACCAGGTGTGTCTTGTACCAGGTGTATCTTGTACCAGGTGGGTCTTGTACCAGGTGTATCTTTTACCAGGTGTGTCTTGTACCAGGTGTGTCTTGTACCAGGTGTATCTTTTACCAGTTGTGTCTTGTACCAGGTGTGTCTGGTACCAGGTGTGTCTTGTACCAGGTGTGTCTTGTACCAGGTGTATCTTTTACTAGGTGTGTTTTGTACCAGGTGTATCTTTTACCAGGTGTGTCTTGTACCAGGTGTGTCTTGTACCAGGTGTGTCTTATACCAGGTGTGTCTTGTACCAGGTGTGTCTTGTACCAGGTGTGTCGTGTACCAGGTTTGTCTTGTACCAAGTGTGTCGTGTACCAAGTGTGTCTTGAAACAGGTTTGTCTTGTACCAGGTGTGTCTTGTACCAGGTGTGTCGTGTACCAGGTGTGTCTTGTACCAGGTGTGTCTTGTACTAGGTGGGTCTTGTACCAGGTGTGTCTTGTACCAGGTGTGTCTTACACCAGGTGTATTTTGTACCAGGTGGGTCTTGTACGTGGTGAGTCTTGCAACAGGTGTGTCTTGTACCAGGTGTTTCACGTAACAGGTGTATCTTTTACCAGGTGTGTCTTGTATCAGGTGTATCTTTTACTAGTTATGTCTTTTACCAGGTGTGTCTTGTACCAGGTGTATCTTTTACCAGTTGTGTCTCGTACCAGGTGTGTCTGGTACCAGGTGTATCTTGTACCAGGTGTGTCTTGTACCAGGTGTGTCTTGTACCAGGTTTGTTATGTACCAGATGTGTCTTGTTCCAGGTGTGTCTTGTACCAGGTGTGCCTTGTACCAGGTGTGTCTTGTACAAGGTGTGTCTTGTACGAGGTGAGTCTTGCACCAGGTGTGTCTTGTACCAGGGGTGTCTTGTACCAGGTGTGTCTTGTACCAGGTGTGTCTGGTACCAGGTGTGTCTTGTAACAGATGTGTCTTGTACCAGGTGTGTCTTGTAACAGATGTGTCTTGTACCAGGTGTGTCTTGTACAAAGTATGTCATGTACCAGGTGTGTCTTGTACCAGGTGAGTCTTGTACCAGGTGTGTCTTGTACCAGGTTTGTCTTGTACCAGGTGTATCTTGTACCAGGTGTGCCTTGAACCAGGTGTGTCTTGTACCAGGTTTGTTATGTACCAGGTGCGTCTTGTACCAGGTGTGTCTTGTACCAGGTGTGTCTTTTACCAGGTGTGTCTTGTACCAGTTAGGTCTTGTAACAGGTGTGTCTTGTACCAGGTGTGTCGTGTACCAGGTTTGTCTTGTACCACTTGTGTCGTGTACCAAGTGTGTCTTGAAACAGGTTTGTCTTGTACCAGGTGTGTCTTGTACCAGGTGTGTCGTGTACCAGGTGTGTCTTGTACCAGGTGTGTCTTGTACTAGGTGGGTCTTGTACCAGGTGTGTCTTGTACCAGGTGTGTCTTGTACCAGGTGTATCTTGTACCAGGTGGGTCTTGTACCAGGTGAGTCTTGCACCAGGTGTGTCTTGTACCAGGTGTGTCTTGTACCAGGTGTATCTTTTACCAGGTGTGTCTTGTACCAGGTGTATCTTTTACTAGTTATGTCTTGTACCAGGTGTGTCTTGTACCAGGTGTATCTTTTACCAGTTGTGTCTTGTACCAGGTGTGTCTGGTACCAGGTGTGTCTTGTACCAGGTGTGTCTTGTACCAGGTGTATCTTTCACTAGGTGTGTCTTGTACCAGGTGTATCTTTTACCAGGTGTGTCTCGTACCAGGTGTGTCTTGTACCAGGTTTGTCTTGTACCAGGTGTGTCATGTACCAGGTGTGTCTCGTACCAGGTGTGTCTTGTACCAGGTGTGTCTTGTACCAGGTGTGCCGTGTACCAAGTGTGTCGTGTACCAAGTGTGTCTTGAAACAGGTTTGTCTTGTACCAGGTGTGTCTTGTACCAGGTGTGTCGTGTACCAGGTGTGCCTTGTACCAGGTGTGTTTTGTACCAGGTGGGTCTTGTACCAGGTGTCTTGTACCAGGTGTGTCTTGTACCAGGTGTATCTTGTACCAGGTGGGTCTTGTACCAGGTGTATCTTTTACCAGGTGTGTCTTGTACCAGGTGTGTCTTGTACCAGGTGTATCTTTTACCAGTTGTGTCTTGTACCAGGTGTGTCTGGTACCAGGTGTGTCTTGTACCAGGTGTGTCTAGTACCAGGTGTATCTTTTACTAGGTGTGTCTTGTACCAGGTGTATCTTTTACCAGGTGTGTCTTGTACCAGGTGTGTCTTGTACCAGGTGTGTCTTATACCAGGTGTGTCTTGTACCAGGTGTGTCTTGTACCAGGTGTGTCGTGTACCAGGTTTGTCTTGTACCAAGTGTGTCGTGTACCAAGTGTGTCTTGAAACAGGTTTGTCTTGTACCAGGTGTGTCTTGTACCAGGTGTGTCGTGTACCAGGTGTGTCTTGTACCAGGTGTGTCTTGTACTAGGTGGGTCTTGTACCAGGTGTGTCTTGTACCAGGTGTGTCTTACACCAGGTGTATTTTGTACCAGGTGGGTCTTGTACCTGGTGAGTCTTGCACCAGGTGTGTCTTGTACCAGGTGTTTCACGTAACAGGTGTATCTTTTACCAGGTGTGTCTTGTACCAGGTGTTTCACGTAACAGGTGTATCTTTTACCAGGTGTGTCTTGTACCAGGTGTATCTTTTACTAGTTATGTCTTTTACCAGGTGTGTCTTGTACCAGGTGTATCTTTTACCAGTTGTGTCTCGTACAGGTGTGTCTGGTACCAGGTGTATCTTTTACCAGTTGTGTCTCGTACCAGGTGTGTCTGGTACCAGGTGTATCTTGTACCAGGTGTGTCTTGTACCAGGTGTGTCTTGTACCAGGTTTGTTATGTACCAGATGTGTCTTGTTCCAGGTGTGTCTTGTACCAGGTGTGCCTTGTAACAGGTGTGTCTTGTACCAGGTGTGTCTTGTACGAGGTGAGTCTTGCACCAGGTGTGTCTTGTACCAGGGGTGTCTTGTACCAGGTGTGTCTTGTACCAGGTGTGTCTGGTACCAGGTGTGTCTTGTAACAGATGTGTCTTGTACCAGGTGTGTCTTGTAACAGGTGTGTCTTGTACCAGGTGTGTCTTGTACAAAGTATGTCATGTACCAGGTGTGTCTTGTACCAGGTGAGTCTTGTACCAGGTGTGTCTTGTACCAGGTTTGTCTTGTACCAGGTGTATCTTGTACCAGGTGTGTCTTGAACCAGGTGTGTCTTGTACCAGGTTTGTTATGTACCAGGTGCGTCTTGTACCAGGTGTGTCTTGTACCAGGTGTGTCTTTTACCAGGTGTGTCTTGTACCAGTTAGGTCTTGTACCAGGTGAGTCTTGCACCAGGTGTGTCTTGTACCAGGGGGGTCTTGTACCAGGTGTGTCTTGTACCAGGTGTATCTTTTAATAGTTAAGTCTTGTACCAGGTGTATCTTTTATCAGGTGTGTCTTGTACCAGGTGTATCTTTTACTAGTTATGTCTTGTACCAGGTGTGTCTAGTACCAGGTGTATCTTTTACCAGTTGTGTCTTGTACCAGGTGTGTCTGGTACCAGGTGTGTTTTGTACCAGGTGTGTCTTGTACCAGGTGTATCTTTTACTAGGTGTGTCTTGTACCAGGTGTATCTTTTACCAGGTGTGTCTTGTACCAGGTGTGTCTTGTACCAGGTGTGTCTTGTACCAGGTGGGTCTTATACCAGGTGTGTCTCGTACCAGGTGTGTCTTGTACCAGGTGTGTCTTGTACCAGGTGTGTCGTGTACCAGGTATGTCTTGTACCAGGTGTGTCTTGTACCAGGTGTATCTTTTACCAGGTGTGTCTTGTACCAAGTGTGTCTTGTTCCAGGTGTGTCTTGTACCAGGTGTGCCTTGTACCATGTGTGTCTCGTACCAGGTGTGTCTCGTACCAGGTGCGTCTTGTACCAGGTGTGTCTGGTACCACGTGTGTCTTGTACCAGGTGTGTCTTGTACCAGGTGTGTCTTGTACCAAGTGTGTCTTGCACCAGGTGTGTCTTGTACCAGGTGTGTCTTGTACCAGGTGTGTCTTGTACCAGGTGTGTCTTGTACCAGGTGTATCTTGTACCAGGTGTGTCTTGTACCAGGTGTGTCTTGTACCAGGTTTGTTATGTACCAGGTGTGTCTTGTTCCAGGTGTGTCTTGCACCAGGTGTGTCTTGTACCAGGGGTGTCTTGTACCAGGTGTGTCTTGTACCAGGTGTGTCTGCTACCAGGTGTGTCTTGTAACAGATGTGTCTTGTACCAGGTGTGTCTTGTAACAGGTGTGTCTTTTACCAGGTGTGTCTTGTACCAGTTAGGTCTTGTACCAGGTGAGTCTTGCACCAGGTGTGTCTTGTACCAGGGGTGTCTTGTACCAGGTGTGTCTTGTACCAGGTGTATCTTTTACTAGTTATGTCTTGTACCAGGTGTATCTTTTACCAGGTGTGTCTTGTACCAGGTGTATCTTTTACTAGTTATGTCTTGTACCAGGTGTGTCTTGTACCAGGTGTGTCTTGTACCAGGTGTATCTTGTACCAGGTGGGTCTTGTACCAGGTGAGTCTTGCACCAGGTGTGTCTTGTACCAGGTGTGTCTTGTACCAGGTGTATCTTTTACCAGGTGTGTCTTGTACCAGGTGTATCTTTTACTAGTTATGTCTTGTACCAGGTGTGTCTTGTACCAGGTGTATCTTTTACCAGTTGTGTCTTGTACCAGGTGTGTCTGGTACCAGGTGTGTCTTGTACCAGGTGTGTCTTGTACCAGGTGTATCTTTTACTAGGTGTGTCTTGTACCAGGTGTATCTTTTACCAGGTGTGTCTCGTACCAGGTGTGTCTTGTACCAGGTGTGTCTTGTACCAGGTGTGTCATGTACCAGGTGTGTCTCGTACCAGGTGTGTCTTGTACCAGGTGTGTCTTGTACCAGGTGTGTCGTGTACCAAGTGTGTCGTGTACCAAGTGTGTCTTGAAACAGGTTTGTCTTGTACCAGGTATGTCTTGTACCAGGTGTGTCTGGTACCAGGTGTGTCTTGTACCAGGTGTGTCTTGTACCAGGTGTATCTTTCACTAGGTGTGTCTTGTACCAGGTGTATCTTTTACCAGGTGTGTCTCGTACCAGGTGTGTCTTGTACCAGGTGTGTCTTGTACCAGGTGTGTCATGTACCAGGTGTGTCTCGTACCAGGTGTGTCTTGTACCAGGTGTGTCTTGTACCAGGTGTGCCGTGTACCAAGTGTGTCGTGTACCAAGTGTGTCTTGAAACAGGTTTGTCTTGTACCAGGTGTGTCTTGTACCAGGTGTGTCGTGTACCAGGTGTGCCTTGTACCAGGTGTGTTTTGTACCAGGTGGGTCTTGTACCAGGTGTCTTGTACCAGGTGTGTCTTGTACCAGGTGTATCTTGTACCAGGTGGGTCTTGTACCAGGTGTATCTTTTACCAGGTGTGTCTTGTACCAGGTGTGTCTTGTACCAGGTGTATCTTTTACCAGTTGTGTCTTGTACCAGGTGTGTCTGGTACCAGGTGTGTCTTGTACCAGGTGTGTCTTGTACCAGGTGTATCTTTTACTAGGTGTGTCTTGTACCAGGTGTATCTTTTACCAGGTGTGTCTTGTACCAGGTGTGTCTTGTACCAGGTGTGTCTTATACCAGGTGTGTCTTGTACCAGGTGTGTCGTGTACCAAGTGTGTCTTGAAACAGGTTTGTCTTGTACCAGGTGTGTCTTGTACCAGGTGTGTCGTGTACCAGGTGTGTCTTGTACCAGGTGTGTCTTGTACTAGGTGGGTCTTGTACCAGGTGTGTCTTGTACCAGGTGTGTCTTACACCAGGTGTATTTTGTACCAGGTGGGTCTTGTACCTGGTGAGTCTTGCACCAGGTGTGTCTTGTACCAGGTGTTTCACGGTGTAACAGGTGTATCTTTTACCAGGTGTGTCTTGTACCAGGTGTTTCACGTAACAGGTGTATCTTTTACCAGGTGTGTCTTGTACCAGGTGTATCTTTTACTAGTTATGTCTTTTACCAGGTGTGTCTTGTACCAGGTGTATCTTTTACCAGTTGTGTCTCGTACGGGTGTGTCTGGTACCAGGTGTATCTTTTACCAGTTGTGTCTCGTACCAGGTGTGTCTGGTACCAGGTGTATCTTGTACCAGGTGTGTCTTGTACCAGGTGTGTCTTGTACCAGGTTTGTTATGTACCAGATGTGTCTTGTTCCAGGTGTGTCTTGTACCAGGTGTGCCTTGTAACAGGTGTGTCTTGTACCAGGTGTGTCTTGTACGAGGTGAGTCTTGCACCAGGTGTGTCTTGTACCAGGGGTGTCTTGTACCAGGTGTGTCTTGTACCAGGTGTGTCTGGTACCAGGTGTGTCTTGTAACAGATGTGTCTTGTACCAGGTGTGTCTTGTAACAGGTGTGTCTTGTACCAGGTGTGTCTTGTACAAAGTATGTCATGTACCAGGTGTGTCTTGTACCAGGTGAGTCTTGTACCAGGTGTGTCTTGTACCAGGTTTGTCTTGTACCAGGTGTATCTTGTACCAGGTGTGTCTTGAACCAGGTGTGTCTTGTACCAGGTTTGTTATGTACCAGGTGCGTCTTGTACCAGGTGTGTCTTGTACCAGGTGTGTCTTTTACCAGGTGTGTCTTGTACCAGTTAGGTCTTGTACCAGGTGAGTCTTGCACCAGGTGTGTCTTGTACCAGGGGGGTCTGGTACCAGGTGTGTCTTGTACCAGGTGTATCTTTTACTAGTTAAGTCTTGTACCAGGTGTATCTTTTATCAGGTGTGTCTTGTACCAGGTGTATCTTTTACTAGTTATGTCTTGTACCAGGTGTGTCTAGTACCAGGTGTATCTTTTACCAGTTGTGTCTTGTACCAGGTGTGTCTGGTACCAGGTGTGTCTTGTACCAGGTGTGTCTTGTACCAGGTGTATCTTTTACTAGGTGTGTCTTGTACCAGGTGTATCTTTTACCAGGTGTGTCTTGTACCAGGTGTGTCTTGTACCAGGTGTGTCTTGTACCAGGTGGGTCTTATACCAGGTGTGTCTCGTACCAGGTGTGTCTTGTACCAGGTGTGTCTTGTACCAGGTGTGTCGTGTACCAGGTATGTCTTGTACCAGGTGTGTCTTGTACCAGGTGTATCTTTTACCAGGTGTGTCTTGTACCAAGTGTGTCTTGTTCCAGGTGTGTCTTGTACCAGGTGTGCCTTGTACCATGTGTGTCTCGTACCAGGTGTGTCTCGTACCAGGTGCGTCTTGTACCAGGTGTGTCTGGTACCACGTGTGTCTTGTACCAGGTGTGTCTTGTACCAGGTGTGTCTTGTACCAAGTGTGTCTTGCACCAGGTGTGTCTTGTACCAGGTGTGTCTTGTACCAGGTGTGTCTTGTACCAGGTGTATCTTGTACCAGGTGTGTCTTGTACCAGGTGTGTCTTGTACCAGGTTTGTTATGTACCAGGTGTGTCTTGTTCCAGGTGTGTCTTGCACCAGGTGTGTCTTGTACCAGGGGTGTCTTGTACCAGGTGTGTCTTGTACCAGGTGTGTCTGCTACCAGGTGTGTCTTGTAACAGATGTGTCTTGTACCAGGTGTGTCTTGTAACAGGTGTGTCTTTTACCAGGTGTGTCTTGTACCAGTTAGGTCTTGTACCAGGTGAGTCTTGCACCAGGTGTGTCTTGTACCAGGGGTGTCTTGTACCAGGTGTGTCTTGTACCAGGTGTATCTTTTACTAGTTATGTCTTGTACCAGGTGTATCTTTTACCAGGTGTGTCTTGTACCAGGTGTATCTTTTACTAGTTATGTCTTGTACCAGGTGTGTCTTGTACCAGGTGTGTCTTGTACCAGGTGTATCTTGTACCAGGTGGGTCTTGTACCAGGTGAGTCTTGCACCAGGTGTGTCTTGTACCAGGTGTGTCTTGTACCAGGTGTATCTTTTACCAGGTGTGTCTTGTACCAGGTGTATCTTTTACTAGTTATGTCTTGTACCAGGTGTGTCTTGTACCAGGTGTATCTTTTACCAGTTGTGTCTTGTACCAGGTGTGTCTGGTACCAGGTGTGTCTTGTACCAGGTGTGTCTTGTACCAGGTGTATCTTTTACTAGGTGTGTCTTGTACCAGGTGTATCTTTTACCAGGTGTGTCTCGTACCAGGTGTGTCTTGTACCAGGTGTGTCTTGTACCAGGTGTGTCATGTACCAGGTGTGTCTCGTACCAGGTGTGTCTTGTACCAGGTGTGTCTTGTACCAGGTGTGTCGTGTACCAAGTGTGTCGTGTACCAAGTGTGTCTTGAAACAGGTTTGTCTTGTACCAGGTATGTCTTGTACCAGGTGTGTCGTGTACCAGGTGTGCCTTGTACCAGGTGTGTCTTGTACCAGGTGGGTCTTGTACCAGGTGTCTTGTACCAGGTGTGTCTTGTACCAGGTGTATCTTGTACCAGGTGGGTCTTGTACCAGGTGTATCTTTTACCCGGTGTGTCTTGTACCAGGTGTGTCTTGTACCAGGTGTATCTTTTACCAGTTGTGTCTTGTACCAGGTGTGTCTGGTACCAGGTGTGTCTTGTACCAGGTGTGTCTTGTACCAGGTGTATCTTTTACTAGGTGTGTCTTGTACCAGGTGTATCTTTTACCAGGTGTGTCTTGTACCAGGTGTGTCTTGTACCAGGTGTGTCTTATACCAGGTGTGTCTTGTACCAGGTGTGTCTTGTACCAGGTGTGTCGTGTACCAGGTTTGTCTTGTACCAAGTGTGTCGTGTACCAAGTGTGTCTTGAAACAGGTTTGTCTTGTACCAGGTGTGTCTTGTACCAGGTGTGTCGTGTACCAGGTGTGTCTTGTACCAGGTGTGTCTTGTACTAGGTGGGTCTTCTACCAGGTGTGTCTTGTACCAGGTGTGTCTTACACCAGGTGTATTTTGTACCAGGTGGGTCTTGTACCTGGTGAGTCTTGCACCAGGTGTGTCTTGTACCAGGTGTTTCACGTAACAGGTGTATCTTTTACCAGGTGTGTCTTGTACCAGGTGTATCTTTTACTAGTTATGTCTTTTACCAGGTGTGTCTTGTACCAGGTGTATATTTTACCAGTTGTGTCTCGTACCAGGTGTGTCTGGTACCAGGTGTATCTTGTACCAGGTGTGTCTTGTACCAGGTGTGTCTTGTACAAGGTTTGTTATGTACCAGATGTGTCTTGTTCCAGGTGTGTCTTGTACCAGGTGTGCCTTGTAACAGGTGTGTCTTGTACCAGGTGTGTCTTGTACGAGGTGAGTCTTGCACCAGGTGTGTCTTGTACCAGGGGTGCCTTGTACCAGGTGTGTCTTGTACCAGGTGTGTCTGGTACCAGGTGTGTCTTGTAACAGATGTGTCTTGTACCAGGTGTGTCTTGTAACAGGTGTGTCTTGTACCAGGTGTGTCTTGTACAAAGTATGTCATGTACCAGGTGTGTCTTGTACCAGGTGAGTCTTGTACCAGGTGTGTCTTGTACCAGGTGTATCTTTTACCAGTTGTGTCTTGTACCAGGTGTGTCTGGTACCAGGTGTGTCTTGTACCAGGTGTGTCTTGTACCAGGTGTATCTTTTACTAGGTGTGTCTTGTACCAGGTGTATCTTTTACCAGGTGTGTCTCGTACCAGGTGTGTCTTGTACCAGGTGTGTCTTGTACCAGGTGTGTCATGTACCAGGTGTGTCTCGTACCAGGTGTGTCTTGTACCAGGTGTGTCTTGTACCAGGTGTGTCGTGTACCAAGTGTGTCGTGTACCAAGTGTGTCTTGAAACAGGTTTGTCTTGTACCAGGTGTGTCTTGTACCAGGTGTGTCGTGTACCAGGTGTGCCTTGTACCAGGTGTGTCTTGTACCAGGTGGGTCTTGTACCAGGTGTCTTGTACCAGGTGTGTCTTGTACCAGGTGTATCTTGTACCAGGTGGGTCTTGTACCAGGTGTATCTTTTACCAGGTGTGTCTTGTACCAGGTGTGTCTTGTACCAGGTGTATCTTTTACCAGTTGTGTCTTGTACCAGGTGTGTCTGGTACCAGGTGTGTCTTGTACCAGGTGTGTCTTGTACCAGGTGTATCTTTTACTAGGTGTGTCTTGTACCAGGTGTATCTTTTACCAGGTGTGTCTTGTACCAGGTGTGTCTTGTACCAGGTGTGTCTTATACCAGGTGTGTCTTGTACCAGGTGTGTCTTGTACCAGGTGTGTCGTGTACCAGGTTTGTCTTGTACCAAGTGTGTCGTGTACCAAGTGTGTCTTGAAACAGGTTTGTCTTGTACCAGGTGTGTCTTGTACCAGGTGTGTCGTGTACCAGGTGTGTCTTGTACCAGGTGTGTCTTGTACTAGGTGGGTCTTGTACCAGGTGTGTCTTGTACCAGGTGTGTCTTACACCAGGTGTATTTTGTACCAGGTGGGTCTTGTACCTGGTGAGTCTTGCACCAGGTGTGTCTTGTACCAGGTGTTTCACGGTGTAACAGGTGTATCTTTTACCAGGTGTGTCTTGTACCAGGTGTTTCACGTAACAGGTGTATCTTTTACCAGTTGTGTCTTGTACCAGGTGTATCTTTTACTAGTTATGTCTTTTACCAGGTGTGTCTTGTACCAGGTGTATCTTTTACCAGTTGTGTCTCGTACAGGTGTGTCTGGTACCAGGTGTATCTTTTACCAGTTGTGTCTCGTACCAGGTGTGTCTGGTACCAGGTGTATCTTGTACCAGGTGTGTCTTGTACCAGGTGTGTCTTGTACCAGGTTTGTTATGTACCAGATGTGTCTTGTTCCAGGTGTGTCTTGTACCAGGTGTGCCTTGTAACAGGTGTGTCTTGTACCAGGTGTGTCTTGTACGAGGTGAGTCTTGCACCAGGTGTGTCTTGTACCAGGGGTGTCTTGTACCAGGTGTGTCTTGTACCAGGTGTGTCTGGTACCAGGTGTGTCTTGTAACAGATGTATCTTGTACCAGGTGTGTCTTGTAACAGGTGTGTCTTGTACCAGGTGTGTCTTGTACAAAGTATGTCATGTACCAGGTGTGTCTTGTACCAGGTGAGTCTTGTACCAGGTGTGTCTTGTACCAGGTTTGTCTTGTACCAGGTGTATCTTGTACCAGGTGTGTCTTGAACCAGGTGTGTCTTGTACCAGGTTTGTTATGTACCAGGTGCGTCTTGTACCAGGTGTGTCTTGTACCAGGTGTGTCTTTTACCAGGTGTGTCTTGTACCAGTTAGGTCTTGTACCAGGTGAGTCTTGCACCAGGTGTGTCTTGTACCAGGGGGGTCTGGTACCAGGTGTGTCTTGTACCAGGTGTATCTTTTACTAGTTAAGTCTTGTACCAGGTGTATCTTTTATCAGGTGTGTCTTGTACCAGGTGTATCTTTTACTAGTTATGTCTTGTACCAGGTGTGTCTAGTACCAGGTGTATCTTTTACCAGTTGTGTCTTGTACCAGGTGTGTCTGGTACCAGGTGTGTCTTGTACCAGGTGTGTCTTGTACCAGGTGTATCTTTTACTAGGTGTGTCTTGTACCAGGTGTATCTTTTACCAGGTGTGTCTTGTACCAGGTGTGTCTTGTACCAGGTGTGTCTTGTACCAGGTGGGTCTTATACCAGGTGTGTCTCGTACCAGGTGTGTCTTGTACCAGGTGTGTCTTGTACCAGGTGTGTCGTGTACCAGGTATGTCTTGTACCAGGTGTGTCTTGTACCAGGTGTATCTTTTACCAGGTGTGTCTTGTACCAAGTGTGTCTTGTTCCAGGTGTGTCTTGTACCAGGTGTGCCTTGTACCATGTGTGTCTCGTACCAGGTGTGTCTCGTACCAGGTGCGTCTTGTACCAGGTGTGTCTGGTACCACGTGTGTCTTGTACCAGGTGTGTCTTGTACCAGGTGTGTCTTGTACCAAGTGTGTCTTGCACCAGGTGTGTCTTGTACCAGGTGTGTCTTGTACCAGGTGTGTCTTGTACCAGGTGTGTCTTGTACCAGGTGTATCTTGTACCAGGTGTGTCTTGTACCAGGTGTGTCTTGTACCAGGTTTGTTATGTACCAGGTGTGTCTTGTTCCAGGTGTGTCTTGCACCAGGTGTGTCTTGTACCAGGGGTGTCTTGTACCAGGTGTGTCTTGTACCAGGTGTGTCTGCTACCAGGTGTGTCTTGTAACAGATGTGTCTTGTACCAGGTGTGTCTTGTAACAGGTGTGTCTTTTACCAGGTGTGTCTTGTACCAGTTAGGTCTTGTACCAGGTGAGTCTTGCACCAGGTGTGTCTTGTACCAGGGGTGTCTTGTACCAGGTGTGTCTTGTACCAGGTGTATCTTTTACTAGTTATGTCTTGTACCAGGTGTATCTTTTACCAGGTGTGTCTTGTACCAGGTGTATCTTTTACTAGTTATGTCTTGTACCAGGTGTGTCTTGTACCAGGTGTGTCTTGTACCAGGTGTATCTTGTACCAGGTGGGTCTTGTACCAGGTGAGTCTTGCACCAGGTGTGTCTTGTACCAGGTGTGTCTTGTACCAGGTGTATCTTTTACCAGGTGTGTCTTGTACCAGGTGTATCTTTTACTAGTTATGTCTTGTACCAGGTGTGTCTTGTACCAGGTGTATCTTTTACCAGTTGTGTCTTGTACCAGGTGTGTCTGGTACCAGGTGTGTCTTGTACCAGGTGTGTCTTGTACCAGGTGTATCTTTTACTAGGTGTGTCTTGTACCAGGTGTATCTTTTACCAGGTGTGTCTCGTACCAGGTGTGTCTTGTACCAGGTGTGTCTTGTACCAGGTGTGTCATGTACCAGGTGTGTCTCGTACCAGGTGTGTCTTGTACCAGGTGTGTCTTGTACCAGGTGTGTCGTGTACCAAGTGTGTCGTGTACCAAGTGTGTCTTGAAACAGGTTTGTCTTGTACCAGGTATGTCTTGTACCAGGTGTGTCGTGTACCAGGTGTGCCTTGTACCAGGTGTGTCTTGTACCAGGTGGGTCTTGTACCAGGTGTCTTGTACCAGGTGTGTCTTGTACCAGGTGTATCTTGTACCAGGTGGGTCTTGTACCAGGTGTATCTTTTACCCGGTGTGTCTTGTACCAGGTGTGTCTTGTACCAGGTGTATCTTTTACCAGTTGTGTCTTGTACCAGGTGTGTCTGGTACCAGGTGTGTCTTGTACCAGGTGTGTCTTGTACCAGGTGTATCTTTTACTAGGTGTGTCTTGTACCAGGTGTATCTTTTACCAGGTGTGTCTTGTACCAGGTGTGTCTTGTACCAGGTGTGTCTTATACCAGGTGTGTCTTGTACCAGGTGTGTCTTGTACCAGGTGTGTCGTGTACCAGGTTTGTCTTGTACCAAGTGTGTCGTGTACCAAGTGTGTCTTGAAACAGGTTTGTCTTGTACCAGGTGTGTCTTGTACCAGGTGTGTCGTGTACCAGGTGTGTCTTGTACCAGGTGTGTCTTGTACTAGGTGGGTCTTGTACCAGGTGTGTCTTGTACCAGGTGTGTCTTACACCAGGTGTATTTTGTACCAGGTGGGTCTTGTACCTGGTGAGTCTTGCACCAGGTGTGTCTTGTACCAGGTGTTTCACGTAACAGGTGTATCTTTTACCAGGTGTGTCTTGTACCAGGTGTATCTTTTACTAGTTATGTCTTTTACCAGGTGTGTCTTGTACCAGGTGTATCTTTTACCAGTTGTGTCTCGTACCAGGTGTGTCTGGTACCAGGTGTATCTTGTACCAGGTGTGTCTTGTACCAGGTGTGTCTTGTACAAGGTTTGTTATGTACCAGATGTGTCTTGTTCCAGGTGTGTCTTGTACCAGGTGTGCCTTGTAACAGGTGTGTCTTGTACCAGGTGTGTCTTGTACGAGGTGAGTCTTGCACCAGGTGTGTCTTGTACCAGGGGTGCCTTGTACCAGGTGTGTCTTGTACCAGGTGTGTCTGGTACCAGGTGTGTCTTGTAACAGATGTGTCTTGTACCAGGTGTGTCTTGTAACAGGTGTGTCTTGTACCAGGTGTGTCTTGTACAAAGTATGTCATGTACCAGGTGTGTCTTGTACCAGGTGAGTCTTGTACCAGGTGTGTCTTGTACCAGGTGTATCTTTTACCAGTTGTGTCTTGTACCAGGTGTGTCTGGTACCAGGTGTGTCTTGTACCAGGTGTGTCTTGTACCAGGTGTATCTTTTACTAGGTGTGTCTTGTACCAGGTGTATCTTTTACCAGGTGTGTCTCGTACCAGGTGTGTCTTGTACCAGGTGTGTCTTGTACCAGGTGTGTCATGTACCAGGTGTGTCTCGTACCAGGTGTGTCTTGTACCAGGTGTGTCTTGTACCAGGTGTGTCGTGTACCAAGTGTGTCGTGTACCAAGTGTGTCTTGAAACAGGTTTGTCTTGTACCAGGTGTGTCTTGTACCAGGTGTGTCGTGTACCAGGTGTGCCTTGTACCAGGTGTGTCTTGTACCAGGTGGGTCTTGTACCAGGTGTCTTGTACCAGGTGTGTCTTGTACCAGGTGTATCTTGTACCAGGTGGGTCTTGTACCAGGTGTATCTTTTACCAGGTGTGTCTTGTACCAGGTGTGTCTTGTACCAGGTGTATCTTTTACCAGTTGTGTCTTGTACCAGGTGTGTCTGGTACCAGGTGTGTCTTGTACCAGGTGTGTCTTGTACCAGGTGTATCTTTTACTAGGTGTGTCTTGTACCAGGTGTATCTTTTACCAGGTGTGTCTTGTACCAGGTGTGTCTTGTACCAGGTGTGTCTTATACCAGGTGTGTCTTGTACCAGGTGTGTCTTGTACCAGGTGTGTCGTGTACCAGGTTTGTCTTGTACCAAGTGTGTCGTGTACCAAGTGTGTCTTGAAACAGGTTTGTCTTGTACCAGGTGTGTCTTGTACCAGGTGTGTCGTGTACCAGGTGTGTCTTGTACCAGGTGTGTCTTGTACTAGGTGGGTCTTGTACCAGGTGTGTCTTGTACCAGGTGTGTCTTACACCAGGTGTATTTTGTACCAGGTGGGTCTTGTACCTGGTGAGTCTTGCACCAGGTGTGTCTTGTACCAGGTGTTTCACGGTGTAACAGGTGTATCTTTTACCAGGTGTGTCTTGTACCAGGTGTTTCACGTAACAGGTGTATCTTTTACCAGGTGTGTCTTGTACCAGGTGTATCTTTTACTAGTTATGTCTTTTACCAGGTGTGTCTTGTACCAGGTGTATCTTTTACCAGTTGTGTCTCGTACAGGTGTGTCTGGTACCAGGTGTATCTTTTACCAGTTGTGTCTCGTACCAGGTGTGTCTGGTACCAGGTGTATCTTGTACCAGGTGTGTCTTGTACCAGGTGTGTCTTGTACCAGGTTTGTTATGTACCAGATGTGTCTTGTTCCAGGTGTGTCTTGTACCAGGTGTGCCTTGTAACAGGTGTGTCTTGTACCAGGTGTGTCTTGTACGAGGTGAGTCTTGCACCAGGTGTGTCTTGTACCAGGGGTGTCTTGTACCAGGTGTGTCTTGTACCAGGTGTGTCTGGTACCAGGTGTGTCTTGTAACAGATGTGTCTTGTACCAGGTGTGTCTTGTAACAGGTGTGTCTTGTACCAGGTGTGTCTTGTACAAAGTATGTCATGTACCAGGTGTGTCTTGTACCAGGTGAGTCTTGTACCAGGTGTGTCTTGTACCAGGTTTGTCTTGTACCAGGTGTATCTTGTACCAGGTGTGTCTTGAACCAGGTGTGTCTTGTACCAGGTTTGTTATGTACCAGGTGCGTCTTGTACCAGGTGTGTCTTGTACCAGGTGTGTCTTTTACCAGGTGTGTCTTGTACCAGTTAGGTCTTGTACCAGGTGAGTCTTGCACCAGGTGTGTCTTGTACCAGGGGGGTCTGGTACCAGGTGTGTCTTGTACCAGGTGTATCTTTTACTAGTTAAGTCTTGTACCAGGTGTATCTTTTATCAGGTGTGTCTTGTACCAGGTGTATCTTTTACTAGTTATGTCTTGTACCAGGTGTGTCTAGTACCAGGTGTATCTTTTACCAGATGTGTCTTGTACCAGGTGTGTCTGGTACCAGGTGTGTCTTGTACCAGGTGTGTCTTGTACCAGGTGTATCTTTTACTAGGTGTGTCTTGTACCAGGTGTATCTTTTACCAGGTGTGTCTTGTACCAGGTGTGGCTTGTACCAGGTGTGTCTTGTACCAGGTGGGTCTTATACCAGGTGTGTCTCGTACCAGGTGTGTCTTGTACCAGGTGTGTCTTGTACCAGGTGTGTCGTGTACCAGGTATGTCTTGTACCAGGTGTGTCTTGTACCAGGTGTATCTTTTACCAGGTGTGTCTTGTACCAAGTGTGTCTTGTTCCAGGTGTGTCTTGTACCAGGTGTGCCTTGTACCATGTGTGTCTCGTACCAGGTGTGTCTCGTACCAGGTGCGTCTTGTACCAGGTGTGTCTGGTACCACGTGTGTCTTGTACCAGGTGTGTCTTGTACCAGGTGTGTCTTGTACCAAGTGTGTCTTGCACCAGGTGTGTCTTGTACCAGGTGTGTCTTGTATAAGGTGTGTCTTGTACCAGGTGTGTCTTGTACCAGGTGTATCTTGTACCAGGTGTGTCTTGTACCAGGTGTGTCTTGTACCAGGTTTGTTATGTACCAGGTGTGTCTTGTTCCAGGTGTGTCTTGCACCAGGTGTGTCTTGTACCAGGGGTGTCTTGTACCAGGTGTGTCTTGTACCAGGTGTGTCTGCTACCAGGTGTGTCTTGTAACAGATGTGTCTTGTACCAGGTGTGTCTTGTAACAGGTGTGTCTTTTACCAGGTGTGTCTTGTACCAGTTAGGTCTTGTACCAGGTGTGTCGTGTACCAGGTGTGCCTTGTACCAGGTGTGTCTTGTACCAGGTGGGTCTTGTACCAGGTGTCTTGTACCAGGTGTGTCTTGTACCAGGTGTATCTTGTACCAGGTGGGTCTTGTACCAGGTGTATCTTTTACCAGGTGTGTCTTGTACCAGGTGTGTCTTGTACCAGGTGTATCTTTTACCAGTTGTGTCTTGTACCAGGTGTGTCTGGTACCAGGTGTGTCTTGTACCAGGTGTGTCTTGTACCAGGTGTATCTTTTACTAGGTGTGTCTTGTACCAGGTGTATCTTTTACCAGGTGTGTCTTGTACCAGGTGTGTCTTGTACCAGGTGTGTCTTATACCAGGTGTGTCTTGTACCAGGTGTGTCTTGTACCAGGTGTGTCGTGTACCAGGTTTGTCTTGTACCAAGTGTGTCGTGTACCAAGTGTGTCTTGAAACAGGTTTGTCTTGTACCAGGTGTGTCTTGTACCAGGTGTGTCGTGTACCAGGTGTGTCTTGTACCAGGTGTGTCTTGTACTAGGTGGGTCTTGTACCAGGTGTGTCTTGTACCAGGTGTGTCTTACACCAGGTGTATTTTGTACCAGGTGGGTCTTGTACCTGGTGAGTCTTGCACCAGGTGTGTCTTGTACCAGGTGTTTCACGGTGTAACAGGTGTATCTTTTACCAGGTGTGTCTTGTACCAGGTGTTTCACGTAACAGGTGTATCTTTTACCAGGTGTGTCTTGTACCAGGTGTATCTTTTACTAGTTATGTCTTTTACCAGGTGTGTCTTGTACCAGGTGTATCTTTTACCAGTTGTGTCTCGTACAGGTGTGTCTGGTACCAGGTGTATCTTTTACCAGTTGTGTCTCGTACCAGGTGTGTCTGGTACCAGGTGTATCTTGTACCAGGTGTGTCTTGTACCAGGTGTGTCTTGTACCAGGTTTGTTATGTACCAGATGTGTCTTGTTCCAGGTGTGTCTTGTACCAGGTGTGCCTTGTAACAGGTGTGTCTTGTACCAGGTGTGTCTTGTACGAGGTGAGTCTTGCACCAGGTGTGTCTTGTACCAGGGGTGTCTTGTACCAGGTGTGTCTTGTACCAGGTGTGTCTGGTACCAGGTGTGTCTTGTAACAGATGTGTCTTGTACCAGGTGTGTCTTGTAACAGGTGTGTCTTGTACCAGGTGTGTCTTGTACAAAGTATGTCATGTACCAGGTGTGTCTTGTACCAGGTGAGTCTTGTACCAGGTGTGTCTTGTACCAGGTTTGTCTTGTACCAGGTGTATCTTGTACCAGGTGTGTCTTGAACCAGGTGTGTCTTGTACCAGGTTTGTTATGTACCAGGTGCGTCTTGTACCAGGTGTGTCTTGTACCAGGTGTGTCTTTTACCAGGTGTGTCTTGTACCAGTTAGGTCTTGTACCAGGTGAGTCTTGCACCAGGTGTGTCTTGTACCAGGGGGGTCTGGTACCAGGTGTGTCTTGTACCAGGTGTATCTTTTACTAGTTAAGTCTTGTACCAGGTGTATCTTTTATCAGGTGTGTCTTGTACCAGGTGTATCTTTTACTAGTTATGTCTTGTACCAGGTGTGTCTAGTACCAGGTGTATCTTTTACCAGATGTGTCTTGTACCAGGTGTGTCTGGTACCAGGTGTGTCTTGTACCAGGTGTGTCTTGTACCAGGTGTATCTTTTACTAGGTGTGTCTTGTACCAGGTGTATCTTTTACCAGGTGTGTCTTGTACCAGGTGTGGCTTGTACCAGGTGTGTCTTGTACCAGGTGGGTCTTATACCAGGTGTGTCTCGTACCAGGTGTGTCTTGTACCAGGTGTGTCTTGTACCAGGTGTGTCGTGT
>NW_027190274.1:0-46018 GCF_040958095.1 Procambarus clarkii | reverse complement strand
TTCACGTTTTTCATGTAGTTTTGATATTACGTAAATATATTCATTTTTACAATATTTCGATACTATGTCATGTAGTATCACGATATGTGATTTGGCCTTCAAATCTCAGAAATTTCGCATAATATGCATTTTAAGCAAGTTTTCTTGCATTTTGTTTCGTACGAGAAATCATCGAATTTAGCAATATTTTGACGTTTATCATTCCCTTTTTCCTTTATGTGATTTAATCAAAATATTATCGAATTAGCAATATTTTACCGTTTTCCCACGTTTTTGTGAATTTTCAGTTTATTAGTATTAACTCAATAAATATTACAATAAAAATGATGCAAACACATAATTGATTAGATATAACCTTAAATACTTCATTTTCAATCATCTATTTGTTTCTCTTTAAAATACTGATTAAGATATTGAAAAGGGGAGAAGTTCTGTTTTTATTGCATATATCGACGTTTCAGCCGGATTAGAGCGGTTTTACGTGGACATCTTCCATCGGTAATATAAACGGAAAATCAGGAGCATTTTAGTTAATTCTAATGAAAACACATTGATTTTTTATAATTTGTATCGGAAACAACATTGTCATATGTCTTTTCAAGGATCTAAATAGTACGAAACCTCTCTTCATGATTCAAAGTTAAAATCCTCAAATTTGGTATAATCGTGACTTTTTTTCACGTTTTTCATGTAGTTTGATATTACGTAAATATATTCATTTTTACCAATATTTCGATACTATTTCATGTAGTATCACGATATGTGATTTGGCCTTCAAATCTCAGAATTTCGCATAATATTGCATTTTAAGCAAGTTTTCTTGCATTTTGTTTCGTACGAGAAATCATCGAATTTAGCAATATTTTGACGTTTATCATTCCCCTTTTCCTTTATGTGATTTAATCAAAATATCATCGAATTAGGCAATATTTTGCCGTTTTTTCCACGTTTTTTGTGAATTTTCAGTTTATAGTATTAACTCAATAAATATACAATAAAATGATGCAAACACATAATTGATTAGATTATAACCTTAAATACTTCATTTACAATCATCTATTTGTTTCTCTTTAAAATACTGAGTAAGATATTGAAAAGGGGAGAAGTTCTGTTTTTATTGCATATATCGACGTTTCAGCCGGATTAGAGCGGTTTTACGTGTACATCTTCCATCGGTAATATGAACGGAAAATCAGGAACATTTCAGTTAATTCTAATGAAAACACATTGATTTTTATCATTTGTTTTGGAAACAACATTGTCATATGTCTTTTTTTGGATCTAAATAATACGAAACCTTGCATTATGATTCGAAGTTAAAATCCTCAAATTTGGTATAATCGTGACTTTTTTCACGTTTTTTCATGTAGTTTGATATTACGTAAATATATTCATTTTTACCAATATTTCGATACTATTTCATGTAGTATCACGATATGTGATTTGGCCTTCAAATCTCAGATTTTCGCATAATTTTGCATTTTAAGCAAGTTTTCTTGCATTTTGTTTCGTACGAGAAATCATCGAATTTAGCAATATTTTGACGTTTATCATTCCCTTTTCCTTTATGTGATTTAATCAAAATATCATCGAATTAGGCAATATTTTGCCGTTTTTCCACGTTTTTGTGAATTTTCAGTTTATTAGTATTAACTCAATAAATATACAATAAAAATATGCAAACACATAATTGATTAGATTATAACCTTAAATACTTTATTTTCAATCATCTATTTGTTTCTCTTTAAAATACTGATTAAGATATTGAAAAGGGGAGAAGTTCTGTTTTTATTGCATATATCGACGTTTCAGCCGGATTAGAGCGGTTTTACGTGGACATCTTCCATCGGTAATATAAACGGAAAATCAGGAACATTTTAGTTAATTCTAATGAAAACACATTGATTTTTATAATTTGTATTGGAAACAACATTGTCATATGTCTTTTCAAGGATCTAAATAGTACGAAACCTCTCTTCATGATTCAAAGTTAAAATCCTCAAATTTGGTATAATCGTGACTTTTTTCACGTTTTTTCATTTAGTTTGATATTACGTAAATATATTCATTTTTACCAATATTTCGATACTATTTCATGTAGTATCACGATATGTGATTTGGCCTTCAAATCTCAGAATTTCGCATAATATTGCATTTTAAGCAAGTTTTCTTGCATTTTGTTTCGTACGAGAAATCATCGAATTTAGCAATATTTTGACGTTTATCATTCCCTTTTCCTTTATGTGATTTAATCAAAATATCATCGAATTAGGCAATATTTTGCCGTTTTTCCACGTTTTTGTGAATTTTCAGTTTATTAGTATTAACTCAATAAATATACAATAAAAATGATGCAAACACATAATTGATTAGATTATAACCTTAAATACTTCATTACAATCATCTATTTGTTTCTCTTTAAAATACTGAGTAAGATATTGAAAAGGGGAGAAGTTCTGTTTTTATTGCATATATCGACGTTTCAGCCGGATTAGAGCGGTTTTACGGTGTACATCTTCCATCGGTAATATGAACGGAAAATCAGGAACATTTCAGTTAATTCTAATGAAAACACATTGATTTTTATCATTTGTTTTGGAAACAACATTGTCATATGTCTTTTTTTGGATCTAAATAATACGAAACCTTGCATTATGATTCGAAGTTAAAATCCTCAAATTTGGTATAATCGTGACTTTTTTCACGTTTTTCATGTAGTTTGATATTACGTAAATATATTCATTTTTAACCAATATTTCGATACTATTTCATGTAGTATCACGATATGTGATTTGGCCTTCAAATCTCAGAATTTCGTATAATATTGCATTTTAAGCAAGTTTTCTTGCATTTTGTTTCGTACGAGAAATCATCGAATTTAGCAATATTTTGACGTTTATCATTCCCTTTTCCTTTATGTGATTTAATCAAAATATTATCGAATTAGGCAATATTTTACCGTTTTTCCACGTTTTTGTGAATTTTCAGTTTATTAGTATTAACTCAATAAATTTACAATAAAAATGATGCAAACACATAATTGATTAGATTATAACCTTAAATACTTCATTTTCAATCATCTATTTGTTTCTCTTTAAAATACTGATTAAGATATTGAAAAGGGGAGAAGTTCTGTTTTTATTGCATATATCGACGTTTCAGCCGGATTAGAGCGGTTTTACGTGGACATCTTCCATCAGTAATATAAACGGAAAATCAGGAGCATTTTAGTTAATTCTAATGAAAACACATTGATTTTTATAATTTGTATTGGAAACAACATTGTCATATGTCTTTTCAAGGATCTAAATAGTACGAAACCTCTCTTCATGATTCAAAGTTAAAATCCTCAAATTTGGTATAATCGTGACTTTTTTCACGTTTTTCATGTAGTTTGATATTACGTAAATATATTCATTTTTACCAATATTTCGATACTATTTCATGTAGTATCACGATATGTGATTTGGCCTTCAAATCTCAGAATTTCGCATAATATTGCATTTTAAGCAAGTTTTCTTGCATTTTGTTTCGTACGAGAAATCATCGAATTTAGCAATATTTTGACGTTTATCATTCCCTTTTCCTTTATGTGATTTAATCAAAATATCATCGAATTAGGCAATATTTTGCCGTTTTTTCCACGTTTTTGTGAATTTTCAGTTTATTAGTATTAACTCAATAAATATACAATAAAAATGATGCAAACACATAATTGATTAGATTATAACCTTAAATACTTCATTTACAATCATCTATTTGTTTCTCTTTAAAATACTGAGTAAGATATTGAAAAGGGGAGAAGTTCTGTTTTTATTGCATATATCGACGTTTCAGCCGGATTAGAGCGGTTTTACGTGTACATCTTCCATCGGTAATATGAACGGAAAATCAGGAACATTTCAGTTAATTCTAATGAAAACACATTGATTTTTATCATTTGTTTTGGAAACAACATTGTCATATGTCTTTTTTTGGATCTAAATAATACGAAACCTTGCATTATGATTCGAAGTTAAAATCCTCAAATTTGGTATAATCGTGACTTTTTTCACGTTTTTCATGTAGTTTGATATTACGTAAATATATTCATTTTTAACCAATATTTCGATACTATTTCATGTAGTATCACGATATGTGATTTGGCCTTCAAATCTCAGAATTTCGCATAATATTGCATTTTAAGCAAGTTTTCTTGCATTTTGTTTCGTACGAGAAATCATCGAATTTAGCAATATTTTGACGTTTATCATTCCCTTTTCCTTTATGTGATTTAATCAAAATATTATCGAATTAGGCAATATTTTACCGTTTTCCCACGTTTTTGTGAATTTTCAGTTTATTAGTATTAACTCAATAAATATACAATAAAAATGATGCAAACACATAATTGATTAGATTATAACCTTAAATACTTAATTTTCAATCATCTATTTGTTTCTCTTTAAAATACTGATTAAGATATTGAAAAGGGGAGAAGTTCTGTTTTTATTGCATATATCGACGTTTCAGCCGGATTAGAGCGGTTTTACGTGTACATCTTCCATCGGTAATATAAACGGAAAATCAGGAACATTTTAGTTAATTCTAATGAAAACACATTGATTTTTATAATTTGTATTGGAAACAACATTGTCATATGTCTTTTCATGGATCTAAATAATACGAAACCTCGCTTTATGATTCGAAGTTAAAATCCTCAAATTTGGTATAATCGTGACTTTTTCACGTTTTTCACGTAGTTTGATATTACGTAAATATATTCATTTTTACCAATATTTCGGTACTATTTCATGTAGTATTACGATATGTGATTTGGCCTTCAAATCTCAGAATTTCGCTTAATATTGCATTTTAAGCAAGTTTTCTTGCATTTTGTTTCCTACGAGAAATCATCGAATTTAGCAATATTTTGACGTTTATCATTCCCTTTTCCTTTATGTGATTTAATCAAAATATCATCGAATTAGGCAATATTTTGCCGTTTTTCCACGTTTTTTGTGAATTTTCAGTTTATTAGTATTAACTCAATAAATATACAATAAAAATGATGCAAACACATAATTGATTAGATTATGACCTTAAATACTTCATTTACAATCATCTATTTGTTTCTCTTTAAAATACTGAGTAAGATATTGAAAAGGGGAGAAGTTCTGTTTTTATTGCATATATCGACGCTTCAGCCGGATTAGAGCGGTTTTACGTGTACATCTTCCATCGGTAATATGAACGGAAAATCAGGAACATTTCAGTTAATTCTAATGAAAACACATTGATTTTTATCATTTGTATTGGAAACAACATTGTCATATGTCTTTTCTTGGATCTAAATAATACGAAACCTTGCATTATGATTCGAAGTTAAAATCCTCAAATTTGGTATAATCGTGACTTTTTTCACGTTTTTCATGTAGTTTGATATTACGTAAATATATTCATTTTTACCAATATTTCGATACTATTTCATGTAGTATCACGATATGTGATTTGGCCTTCAAATCTCAGATTTTCGCATAATTTTGCATTTTAAGCAAGTTTTCTTGCATTTTGTTTCGTACGAGAAATCATCGAATTTAGCAATATTTTGACGTTTATCATTCCCTTTTCCTTTATGTGATTTAATCAAAATATCATCGAATTAGGCAATATTTTGCCGTTTTTCCACGTTTTTGTGAATTTTCAGTTTATTAGTATTAACTCAATAAATATACAATAAAAATTATGCAAACACATAATTGATTAGATTATAACCTTAAATACTTTATTTTCAATCATCTATTTGTTTCTCTTTAAAATACTGATTAAGATATTGAAAAGGGGAGAAGTTCTGTTTTTATTGCATATATCGACGTTTCAGCCGGATTAGAGCGGTTTTACGTGGACATCTTCCATCGGTAATATAAACGGAAAATCAGGAACATTTTAGTTAATTCTAATGAAAACACATTGATTTTTATAATTTGTATTGGAAACAACATTGTCATATGTCTTTTCAAGGATCTAAATAGTACGAAACCTCTCTTCATGATTCAAAGTTAAAATCCTCAAATTTGGTATAATCGTGACTTTTTTCACGTTTTTCATTTAGTTTGATATTACGTAAATATATTCATTTTTACCAATATTTCGATACTATTTCATGTAGTATCACGATATGTGATTTGGCCTTCAAATCTCAGAATTTCGCATAATATTGCATTTTAAGCAAGTTTTCTTGCATTTTGTTTCGTACGAGAAATCATCGAATTTAGCAATATTTTGACGTTTATCATTCCCTTTTCCTTTATGTGATTTAATCAAAATATCATCGAATTAGGCAATATTTTGCCGTTTTTCCACGTTTTTGTGAATTTTCAGTTTATTAGTATTAACTCAATAAATATACAATAAAAATGATGCAAACACATAATTGATTAGATTATAACCTTAAATACTTCATTTACAATCATCTATTTGTTTCTCTTTAAAATACTGAGTAAGATATTGAAAAGGGGAGAAGTTCTGTTTTTATTGCATATATCGACGTTTCAGCCGGATTAGAGCGGTTTTACGTGTACATCTTCCATCGGTAATATGAACGGAAAATCAGGAACATTTCAGTTAATTCTAATGAAAACACATTGATTTTTATCATTTGTTTTGGAAACAACATTGTCATATGTCTTTTTTTGGATCTAAATAATACGAAACCTTGCATTATGATTCGAAGTTAAAATCCTCAAATTTGGTATAATCGTGACTTTTTTCACGTTTTTCATGTAGTTTGATATTACGTAAATATATTCATTTTTAACCAATATTTCGATACTATTTCATGTAGTATCACGATATGTGATTTGGCCTTCAAATCTCAGAATTTCGTATAATATTGCATTTTAAGCAAGTTTTCTTGCATTTTGTTTCGTACGAGAAATCATCGAATTTAGCAATATTTTGACGTTTATCATTCCCTTTTCCTTTATGTGATTTAATCAAAATATTATCGAATTAGGCAATATTTTACCGTTTTTCCACGTTTTTGTGAATTTTCAGTTTATTAGTATTAACTCAATAAATTTACAATAAAAATGATGCAAACACATAATTGATTAGATTATAACCTTAAATACTTCATTTTCAATCATCTATTTGTTTCTCTTTAAAATACTGATTAAGATATTGAAAAGGGGAGAAGTTCTGTTTTTATTGCATATATCGACGTTTCAGCCGGATTAGAGCGGTTTTACGTGGACATCTTCCATCGGTAATATAAACGGAAAATCAGGAGCATTTTAGTTAATTCTAATGAAAACACATTGATTTTTATAATTTGTATTGGAAACAACATTGTCATATGTCTTTTCAAGGATCTAAATAGTACGAAACCTCTCTTCATGATTCAAAGTTAAAATCCTCAAATTTGGTATAATCGTGACTTTTTTCACGTTTTTCATGTAGTTTGATATTACGTAAATATATTCATTTTTACCAATATTTCGATACTATTTCATGTAGTATCACGATATGTGATTTGGCCTTCAAATCTCAGAATTTCGCATAATATTGCATTTTAAGCAAGTTTTCTTGCATTTTGTTTCGTACGAGAAATCATCGAATTTAGCAATATTTTGACGTTTATCATTCCCTTTTCCTTTATGTGATTTAATCAAAATATCATCGAATTAGGCAATATTTTGCCGTTTTTCCACGTTTTTGTGAATTTTCAGTTTATTAGTATTAACTCAATAAATATACAATAAAAATGATGCAAACACATAATTGATTAGATTATAACCTTAAATACTTCATTTACAATCATCTATTTGTTTCTCTTTAAAATACTGAGTAAGATATTGAAAAGGGGAGAAGTTCTGTTTTTATTGCATATATCGACGTTTCAGCCGGATTAGAGCGGTTTTACGTGTACATCTTCCATCGGTAATATGAACGGAAAATCAGGAACATTTCAGTTAATTCTAATGAAAACACATTGATTTTTATCATTTGTTTTGGAAACAACATTGTCATATGTCTTTTTTTGGATCTAAATAATACGAAACCTTGCATTATGATTCGAAGTTAAAATCCTCAAATTTGGTATTATCGTGACTTTTTTCACGTTTTTCATGTAGTTTGATATTACGTAAATATATTCATTTTTAACCAATATTTCGATACTATTTCATGTAGTATCACGATATGTGATTTGGCCTTCAAATCTCAGAATTTCGCATAATATTGCATTTTAAGCAAGTTTTCTTGCATTTTGTTTCGTACGAGAAATCATCGAATTTAGCAATATTTTGACGTTTACCATTCCCTTTTCCTTTATGTGATTTAATCAAAATATCATCAAATTAGGCAATATTTTGCCGTTTTTCCACGTTTTGGTGAATTTTCAGTTTATTAGTATTAACTCAATAAATATACAATAAAAATGATGCAAACACATAATTGATTAGATTATAACCTTAAATACTTCATTTCAATCATCTATTTGTTTCTCTTTAAAATACTGAGTAAGATATTGAAAAGGGGAGAAGTTCTGTTTTTATTGCATATATCGACGTTTCAGCCGGATTAGAGCGGTTTTACGTGTACATCTTCCATCGGTAATATAAACGGAAAATCAGGAACATTTTAGTTAATTCTAATGAAAACACATTGATTTTTATAATTTGTATTGGAAACAACATTGTCATATGTCTTTTCATGGATCTAAATAGTACGAAACCTCGCTTTATGATTCGAAGTTAAAATCCTCAAATTTGGTATAATCGTGACTTTTTCACGTTTTTCATGTAGTTTGATATTACGTAAATATATTCATTTTTACCAATATTTCGATACTATTTCATGTAGTATCACGATATGTGATTTGGCCTTCAAATCTCAGAATTTCGCATAATATTGCATTTTAAGCAAGTTTTCTTGCATTTTGTTTCGTACGAGAAATCATCGAATTTAGCAATATTTTGACGTTTATCATTCCCTTTTCCTTTATGTGATTTAATCAAAATATCATCGAATTAGGCAATATTTTGCCGTTTTCCCACGTTTTTGTGAATTTTCAGTTTATTAGTATTAACTCAATAAATATACAATAAAAATGATGCAAACACATAATTGATTAGATTATGACCTTAAATACTTCATTTACAATCATCTATTTGTTTCTCTTTAAAATACTGAGTAAGATATTGAAAAGGGGAGAAGTTCTGTTTTTATTGCATATATCGACGTTTCAGCCGGATTAGAGCGGTTTTACGTGTACATCTTCCATCGGTAATATGAACGGAAAATCAGGAACATTTCAGTTAATTCTAATGAAAACACATTGATTTTTATCATTTGTATTGGAAACAACATTGTCATATGTCTTTTCTTGGATCTAAATAATACGAAACCTTGCATTATGATTCGAAGTTAAAATCCTCAAATTTGGTATAATCGTGACTTTTTTCACGTTTTTCATGTAGTTTGATATTACGTAAATATATTCATTTTTACCAATATTTCGATACTATTTCATGTAGTATCACGATATGTGATTTGGCCTTCAAATCTCAGATTTTCGCATAATTTTGCATTTTAAGCAAGTTTTCTTGCATTTTGTTTCGTACGAGAAATCATCGAATTTAGCAATATTTTGACGTTTATCATTCCCTTTTCCTTTATGTGATTTAATCAAAATATCATCGAATTAGGCAATATTTTGCCGTTTTTCCACGTTTTTGTGAATTTTCAGTTTATTAGTATTAACTCAATAAATATACAATAAAAATTATGCAAACACATAATTGATTAGATTATAACCTTAAATACTTTATTTTCAATCATCTATTTGTTTCTCTTTAAAATACTGATTAAGATATTGAAAAGGGGAGAAGTTCGGTTTTTATTGCATATATCGACGTTTCAGCCGGATTAGAGCGGTTTTACGTGGACATCTTCCATCGGTAATATAAACGGAAAATCAGGAACATTTTAGTTAATTCTAATGAAAACACATTGATTTTTATAATTTGTATTGGAAACAACATTGTCATATGTCTTTTCAAGGATCTAAATAGTACGAAACCTCTCTTCATGATTCAAAGTTAAAATCCTCAAATTTGGTATAATCGTGACTTTTTTCACGTTTTTCATGTAGTTTGATATTACGTAAATATATTCATTTTTACCAATATTTCGATACTATTTCATGTAGTATCACGATATGTGATTTGGCCTTCAAATCTCAGAATTTCGCATAATATTGCATTTTAAGCAAGTTTTCTTGCATTTTGTTTCCTACGAGAAATCATCGAATTTAGCAATATTTTGACGTTTATCATTCCCTTTTCCTTTATGTGATTTAATCAAAATATCATCGAATTAGGCAATATTTTGCCGTTTTTCCACGTTTTTTGTGAATTTTCAGTTTATTAGTATTAACTCAATAAATATACAATAAAAATGATGCAAACACATAATTGATTAGATTATAACCTTAAATACTTCATTTACAATCATCTATTTGTTTCTCTTTAAAATACTGAGTAAGATATTGAAAAGGGGAGAAGTTCTGTTTTTATTGCATATATCGACGTTTCAGCCGGATTAGAGCGGTTTTACGTGTACATCTTCCATCGGTAATATGAACGGAAAATATGGAACATTTCAGTTAATTCTAATGAAAACACATTGATTTTTATCATTTGTATTGGAAACAACATTGTCATATGTCTTTTCTTGGATCTAAATAATACGAAACCTTGCATTATGATTCGAAGTTAAAATCCTCAAATTTGGTATAATCGTGACTTTTTTCACGTTTTTCATGTAGTTTGATATTACGTAAATATATTCATTTTTACCAATATTTCGATACTATTTCATGTAGTATCACGATATGTGATTTGGCCTTCAAATCTCAGATTTTCGCATAATTTTGCATTTTAAGCAAGTTTTCTTGCATTTTGTTTCGTACGAGAAATCATCGAATTTAGCAATATTTTGACGTTTATCATTCCCTTTTCCTTTATGTGATTTAATCAAAATATCATCGAATTAGGCAATATTTTGCCGTTTTTCCACGTTTTTGTGAATTTTCAGTTTATTAGTATTAACTCAATAAATATACAATAAAAATTATGCAAACACATAATTGATTAGATTATAACCTTAAATACTTTATTTTCAATCATCTATTTGTTTCTCTTTAAAATACTGATTAAGATATTGAAAAGGGGAGAAGTTCGGTTTTTATTGCATATATCGACGTTTCAGCCGGATTAGAGCGGTTTTACGTGGACATCTTCCATCGGTAATATGAACGGAAAATCAGGAACATTTCAGTTAATTCTAATGAAAACACATTGATTTTTATAATTTGTATTGGAAACAACATTGTCATATGTCTTTTCTTGGATCTAAATAGTACGAAACCTCTCTTTATGATTCGAAGTTAAAATCCTCAAATTTGGTATAATCGTGACTTTTTTCACGTTTTTCATGTAGTTTGATATTACGTAAATATATTCATTTTTACCAATATTTCGATACTATTTCATGTAGTATCACGATATGTGATTTGGCCTTCAAATCTCAGAATTTCGCATAATATTGCATTTTAAGCAAGTTTTCTTGCATTTTGTTTCGTACGAGAAATCATCGAATTTAGCAATATTTTGACGTTTATCATTCCCTTTTCCTTTATGTGATTTAATCAAAATATCATCGAATTAGGCAATATTTTGCCGTTTTTCCACGTTTTTTGTGAATTTTCAGTTTATTAGTATTAACTCAATAAATATACAATAAAAATGATGCAAACACATAATTGATTAGATTATAACCTTAAATACTTCATTTTCAATCATCTATTTGTTTCTCTTTAAAATACTGATTAAGATATTGAAAAGGGGAGAAGTTCTGTTTTTATTGCATATATCGACGTTTCAGCCGGATTAGAGCGGTTTTACGTGGACATCTTCCATCGGTAATATAAACGGAAAATCAGGAGCATTTTAGTTAATTCTAATGAAAACACATTGATTTTTATAATTTGTATTGGAAACAACATTGTCATATGTCTTTTCAAGGATCTAAATAGTACGAAACCTCTCTTCATGATTCAAAGTTAAAATCCTCAAATTTGGTATAATCGTGACTTTTTTCACGTTTTTCATGTAGTTTGATATTACGTAAATATATTCATTTTTACCAATATTTCGATACTATTTCATGTAGTATCACGATATGTGATTTGGCCTTCAAATCTCAGAATTTCGCATAATATTGCATTTTAAGCAAGTTTTCTTGCATTTTGTTTCGTACGAGAAATCATCGAATTTAGCAATATTTTGACGTTTATCATTCCATTTTCCTTTATGTGATTTAATCAAAATATCATCGAATTAGGCAATATTTTGCCGTTTTTTCACGTTTTTGTGAATTTTCAGTTTATTAGTATTAACTCAATAAATATACAATAAAAATGATGCAAACACATAATTGATTAGATTATAACCTTAAATACTTCATTTACAATCATCTATTTGTTTCTCTTTAAAATACTGAGTAAGATATTGAAAAGGGGAGAAGGTCTGTTTTTATTGCATATATCGACGTTTCAGCCGGATTAGAGCAGTTTTACGTGTACATCTTCCATCGGTAATATGAACGGAAAATCAGGAACATTTCAGTTAATTCTAATGAAAACACATTGATTTTTATCATTTGTATTGGAAACAACATTGTCATATGTCTTTTCTTGGATCTAAATAATACGAAACCTTGCATTGTGATTCGAAGTTAAAATCCTCAAATTTGGTATAATCGTGACTTTTTTCACGTTTTTCATGTAGTTTGATATTACGTAAATATATTCATTTTTACCAATATTTCGATACTATTTCATGTAGTATCACGATATGTGATTTGGCCTTCAAATCTCAGAATTTCGCATAATATTGCATTTTAAGCAAGTTTTCTTGCATTTTGTTTCGTACGAGAAATCATCGAATTTAGCAATATTTTGACGTTTATCATTCCCTTTTCCTTTATGTGATTTAATCAAAATATCATCGAATTAGGCAATATTTTGCCGTTTTTCCACGTTTTTGTGAATTTTCAGTTTATTAGTATTAACTCAATAAATATACAATAAAAATGATGCAAACACATAATTGATTAGATTATAACCTTAAATACTTCATTTTCAATCATCTATTTGTTTCTTTTTAAAATACTGATTAAGATATTGAAAAGGGGAGAAGTTCTGTTTTTATTGCATATATCGACGTTTCAGCCGGATTAGAGCGGTTTTACGTGGACATCTTCCATCGGTAATATAAACGGAAAATCAGGAGCATTTTAGTTAATTCTAATGAAAACACATTGATTTTTATAATTTGTATTGGAAACAACATTGTCATATGTCTTTTCAAGGATCTAAATAGTACGAAACCTCTCTTCATGATTCAAAGTTAAAATCCTCAAATTTGGTATAATCGTGACTTTTTTCACGTTTTTCATGTAGTTTGATATTACGTAAATATATTCATTTTTACCAATATTTCGATACTGTTTCATGTAGTATCACGATATGTGATTTGGCCTTCAAATCTCAGAATTTCGCATAATATTGCATTTTAAGCAAGTTTTCTTGCATTTTGTTTCGTACGAGAAATCATCGAATTTAGCAATATTTTGACGTTTATCATTCCCTTTTCCTTTATGTGATTTAATCAAAATATCATCGAATTAGGCAATATTTTGCCGTTTTTCCACGTTTTTTGTGAATTTTCAGTTTATTAGTATTAACTCAATAAATATACAATAAAAATGATGCAAACACATAATTGATTAGATTATAACCTTAAATACTTCATTTACAATCATCTATTTGTTTCTCTTTAAAATACTGAGTAAGATATTGAAAAGGGGAGAAGTTCTGTTTTTATTGCATATATCGACGTTTCAGCCGGATTAGAGCGGTTTTACGTGTACATCTTCCATCGGTAATATGAACGGAAAATCAGGAACATTTCAGTTAATTCTAATGAAAACACATTGATTTTTATCATTTGTTTTGGAAACAACATTGTCATATGTCTTTTTTTGGATCTAAATAATACGAAACCTTGCATTATGATTCGAAGTTAAAATCCTCAAATTTGGTATAATCGTGACTTTTTTCACGTTTTTCATGTAGTTTGATATTACGTAAATATATTCATTTTTACCCAATATTTCGATACTATTTCATGTAGTATCACGATATGTGATTTGGCCTTCAAATCTCAGAATTTCGCATAATATTGCATTTTAAGCAAGTTTTCTTGCATTTTGTTTCGTACGAGAAATCATCGAATTTAGCAATATTTTGACGTTTATCATTCCCTTTTCCTTTATGTGATTTAATCAAAATATCATCGAATTAGGCAATATTTTACCGTTTTCCCACGTTTTTGTGAATTTTCAGTTTATTAGTATTAACTCAATAAATATACAATAAAAATGATGCAAACACATAATTGATTAGATTATAACCTTAAATACTTAATTTTCAATCATCTATTTGTTTCTCTTTAAAATACTGATTAAGATATTGAAAAGGGGAGAAGTTCTGTTTTTATTGCATATATCGACGTTTCAGCCGGATTAGAGCGGTTTTACGTGGACATCTTCCATCGGTAATATAAACGGAAAATCAGGAACATTTTAGTTAATTCTAATGAAAACACATTGATTTTTATAATTTGTATTGGAAACAACATTGTCATATGTCTTTTCAAGGATCTAAATAGTACGAAACCTCTCTTTATGATTCGAAGTTAAAATCCTCAAATTTGGTATAATCGTGACTTTTTTCACGTTTTTCATGTAGTTTGATATTACGTAAATATATTCATTTTTACCAATATTTCGATACTATTTCATGTTGTATCACGATATGTGATTTGGCCTTCAAATCTCAGAATTTCGCATAATATTGCATTTTAAGCAAGTTTTCTTGCATTTTGTTTCGTACGAGAAATCATCGAATTTAGCAATATTTTGACGTTTACCATTCCCTTTTCCTTTATGTGATTTAATCAAAATATCATCAAATTAGGCAATATTTTGCCGTTTTTCCACGTTTTGGTGAATTTTCAGTTTATTAGTATTAACTCAATAAATATACAATAAAAATGATGCAAACACATAATTGATTAGATTATAACCTTAAATACTTCATTTTCAATCATCTATTTGTTTCTCTTTAAAATACTGAGTAAGATATTGAAAAGGGGAGAAGTTCTGTTTTTATTGCATATATCGACGTTTCAGCCGGATTAGAGCGGTTTTACGTGTACATCTTCCATCGGTAATATAAACGGAAAATCAGGAACATTTTAGTTAATTCTAATGAAAACACATTGATTTTTATAATTTGTATTGGAAACAACATTGTCATATGTCTTTTCATGGATCTAAATAGTACGAAACCTCGCTTTATGATTCGAAGTTAAAATCCTCAAATTTGGTATAATCGTGACTTTTTCACGTTTTTCATGTAGTTTGATATTACGTAAATATATTCATTTTTACCAATATTTCGATACTATTTCATGTAGTATCACGATATGTGATTTGGCCTTCAAATCTCAGAATTTCGCATAATATTGCATGTTAAGCAAGTTTTCTTGCATTTTGTTTCGTACGAGAAATCATCGAATTTAGCAATATTTTGACGTTTATCATTCCCTTTTCCTTTATGTGATTTAATCAAAATATCATCGAATTAGGCAATATTTTGCCGTTTTTCCACGTTTTTGTGAATTTTCAGTTTATTAGTATTAACTCAATAAATATACAATAAAAATCATGCAAACACATAATTGATTAGATTATAACCTTAAATACTTCATTTACAATCATCTATTTGTTTCTCTTTAAAATACTGAGTAAGATATTGAAAAGGGGAGAAGTTCTGTTTTTATTGCATATATCGACGTTTCAGCCGGATTAGAGCGGTTTTACGTGTACATCTTCCATCGGTAATATAAACGGAAAATCAGGAACATTTTAGTTAATTCTAATGAAAACACATTGATTTTTATAATTTGTATTGGAAACAACATTGTCATATGTCTTTTCATGGATCTAAATAGTACGAAACCTCGCTTTATGATTCGAAGGTAAAATCCTCAAATTTGGTATAATCGTGACTTTTTCACGTTTTTCATGTAGTTTGATATTACGTAAATATATTCATTTTTACCAATATTTCGATACTATTACATGTAGTATCACGATATGTGATTTGGCCTTCAAATCTCAGAATTTCGCATAATATTGCATTTTAAGCAAGTTTTCTTGCATTTTGTTTCGTACGAGAAATCATCGAATTTAACAATATTTTGACGTTTATCATTCCCTTTTCCTTTATGTTATTTAATCAAAATATCATCGAATTAGGCAATATTTTGCCGTTGTTCCACGTTTTTGTGAATTTTCAGTTTATTAGTATTAACTCAATAAATATACAATAAAAATGATGCAAACACATAATTGATTAGATTATAACCTTAAATACTTCATTTACAATCATCTATTTGTTTCTCTTTAAAATACTGAGTAAGATATTGAAATGGGGAGAAGTTCTGTTTTTATTGCATATATCGACGTTTCAGCCGGATTAGAGCGGTTTTACGTGTACATCTTCCATCGGTAATATGAACGGAAAATCAGGAACATTTCAGTTAATTCTAATGAAAACACATTGATTTTTATCATTTGTATTGGAAACAACATTGGCATATGTCTTTTCTTGGATCTAAATAATACGAAACCTTGCATTATGATTCGAAGTTAAAATCCTCAAATTTGGTATAATCGTGACTTTTTTCACGTTTTTCATGTAGTTTGATATTACGTAAATATATTCATTTTTACCTATATTTCGATACTATTTCATGTAGTATCACGATATGTGATTTGGCCTTCAAATCTCAGAATTTCGCATAATTTTGCATTTTAAGCAAGTTTTCTTGCATTTTGTTTCGTACGAGAAATCATCGAATTTAGCAATATTTTGACGTTTATCATTCCCTTTTCCTTTATGTGATTTAATCAAACTATCATCGAATTAGGCAATATTTTGCCGTTTTTCCACGTTTTTGTGAATTTTCAGTTTATTAGTATTAACTCAATAAATATACAATAAAAATGATGCAAACACATAATTGATTAGATTATAACCTTAAATACTTAATTTTCAATCATCTATTTGTTTCTCTTTAAAATACTGATTAAGATATTGAAAAGGGGAGAAGTTCTGTTTTTATTGCATATATCGACGTTTCAGCCGGATTAGAGCGGTTTTACGTGTACATCTTCCATCGGTAATATAAACGGAAAATCAGGAACATTTTAGTTAATTCTAATGAAAACACATTGATTTTTATAATTTGTATTGGAAACAACATTGTCATATGTCTTTTCATGGATCTAAATAATACGAAACCTCGCTTTATGATTCGAAGTTAAAATCCTCAAATTTGGTATAATCGTGACTTTTTCACGTTTTTCATGTAGTTTGATATTACGTAAATATATTCATTTTTACCAATATTTCGGTACTATTTCGTGTAGTATTACGATATGTGATTTGGCCTTCAAATCTCAGAATTTCGCTTAATATTGCATTTTAAGCAAGTTTTCTTGCATTTTGTTTCCTACGAGAAATCATCGAATTTAGCAATATTTTGACGTTTATCATTCCCTTTTCCTTTATGTGATTTAATCAAAATATCATCGAATTAGGCAATATTTTGCCGTTTTTCCACGTTTTTTGTGAATTTTCAGTTTATTAGTATTAACTCAATAAATATACAATAAAAATGATGCAAACACATAATTGATTAGATTATGACCTTAAATACTTCATTTACAATCATCTATTTGTTTCTCTTTAAAATACTGAGTAAGATATTGAAAAGGGGAGAAGTTCTGTTTTTATTGCATATATCGACGCTTCAGCCGGATTAGAGCGGTTTTACGTGGACATCTTCCATCGGTAATATAAACGGAAAATCAGGAACATTTTAGTTAATTCTAATGAAAACACATTGATTTTTATAATTTGTATTGGAAACAACATTGTCATATGTCTTTTCTTGGATCTAAATAGTACGAAACCTCTCTTTATGATTCGAAGTTAAAATCCTCAAATTTGGTATAATCGTGACTTTTTTCACGTTTTTCATGTAGTTTGATATTACGTAAATATATTCATTTTTACCAATATTTCGATACTATTTCATGTAGTATCACGATATGTGATTTGGCCTTCAAATCTCAGAATTTCGCATAATATTGCATTTTAAGCAAGTTTTCTTGCATTTTGTTTCGTACGAGAAATCATCGAATTTAGCAATATTTTGACGTTTATCATTCCCTTTTCCTTTATGTGATTTAATCAAAATATCATCGAATTAGGCAATATTTTGCCGTTTTTCCACGTTTTTGTGAATTTTCAGTTTATTAGTATTAACTCAATAAATATACAATAAAAATGATGCAAACACATAATTGATTAGATTATAACCTTAAATACTTCATTTTCAATCATCTATTTGTTTCTCTTTAAAATACTGATTAAGATATTGAAAAGGGGAGAAGTTCTGTTTTTATTGCATATATCGACGTTTCAGCCGGATTAGAGCGGTTTTACGTGGACATCTTCCATCGGTAATATGAACGGAAAATCAGGAACATTTCAGTTAATTCTAATGAAAACACATTGATTTTTATCATTTGTTTTGGAAACAACATTGTCATATGTCTTTTTTTGGATCTAAATAATACGAAACCTTGCATTATGATTCGAAGTTAAAATCCTCAAATTTGGTATAATCGTGACTTTTTTCACGTTTTTCATGTAGTTTGATATTACGTAAATATATTCATTTTTACCAATATTTCGATACTATTTCATGTAGTATCACGATATGTGATTTGGCCTTCAAATCTCAGAATTTCGCATAATATTGCATTTTAAGCAAGTTTTCTTGCATTTTGTTTCGTACGAGAAATCATCGAATTTAGCAATATTTTGACGTTTATCATTCCCTTTTCCTTTATGTGATTTAATCAAAATATCATCGAATTAGGCAATATTTTGCCGTTTTTCCACGTTTTTGTGAATTTTCAGTTTATTAGTATTAACTCAATAAATATACAATAAAAATGATGCAAACACATAATTGATTAGATTATAACCTTAAATACTTCATTTTCAATCATCTATTTGTTTCTCTTTAAAATACTGATTAAGATATTGAAAAGGGGAGAAGTTCTGTTTTTATTGCATATATCGACGTTTCAGCCGGATTAGAGCGGTTTTACGTGTACATCTTCCATCGGTAATATGAACGGAAAATCAGGAACATTTCAGTTAATTCTAATGAAAACACATTGATTTTTATCATTTGTTTTGGAAACAACATTGTCATATGTCTTTTTTTGGATCTAAATAATACGAAACCTTGCATTATGATTCGAAGTTAAAATCCTCAAATTTGGTATAATCGTGACTTTTTTCACGTTTTTCATGTAGTTTGATATTACGTAAATATATTCATTTTTACCCAATATTTCGATACTATTTCATGTAGTATCACGATATGTGATTTGGCCTTCAAATCTCAGAATTTCGCATAATATTGCATGTTAAGCAAGTTTTCTTGCATTTTGTTTCGTACGAGAAATCATCGAATTTAGCAATATTTTGACGTTTATCATTCCCTTTTCCTTTATGTGATTTAATCAAAATATCATCGAATTAGGCAATATTTTACCGTTTTCCCACGTTTTTGTGAATTTTCAGTTTATTAGTATTAACTCAATAAATATACAATAAAAATGATGCAAACACATAATTGATTAGATTATAACCTTAAATACTTAATTTTCAATCATCTATTTGTTTCTCTTTAAAATACTGATTAAGATATTGAAAAGGGGAGAAGTTCTGTTTTTATTGCATATATCGACGTTTCAGCCGGATTAGAGCGGTTTTACGTGGACATCTTCCATCGGTAATATAAACGGAAAATCAGGAACATTTTAGTTAATTCTAATGAAAACACATTGATTTTTATAATTTGTATTGGAAACAACATTGTCATATGTCTTTTCAAGGATCTAAATAGTACGAAACCTCTCTTTATGATTCGAAGTTAAAATCCTCAAATTTGGTATAATCGTGACTTTTTTCACGTTTTTCATGTAGTTTGATATTACGTAAATATATTCATTTTTACCAATATTTCGATACTATTTCATGTTGTATCACGATATGTGATTTGGCCTTCAAATCTCAGAATTTCGCATAATATTGCATTTTAAGCAAGTTTTCTTGCATTTTGTTTCGTACGAGAAATCATCGAATTTAGCAATATTTTGACGTTTACCATTCCCTTTTCCTTTATGTGATTTAATCAAAATATCATCAAATTAGGCAATATTTTGCCGTTTTTCCACGTTTTGGTGAATTTTCAGTTTATTAGTATTAACTCAATAAATATACAATAAAAATGATGCAAACACATAATTGATTAGATTATAACCTTAAATACTTCATTTTCAATCATCTATTTGTTTCTCTTTAAAATACTGAGTAAGATATTGAAAAGGGGAGAAGTTCTGTTTTTATTGCATATATCGACGTTTCAGCCGGATTAGAGCGGTTTTACGTGTACATCTTCCATCGGTAATATAAACGGAAAATCAGGAACATTTTAGTTAATTCTAATGAAAACACATTGATTTTTATAATTTGTATTGGAAACAACATTGTCATATGTCTTTTCATGGATCTAAATAGTACGAAACCTCGCTTTATGATTCGAAGTTAAAATCCTCAAATTTGGTATAATCGTGACTTTTTCACGTTTTTCATGTAGTTTGATATTACGTAAATATATTCATTTTTACCAATATTTCGATACTATTTCATGTAGTATCACGATATGTGATTTGGCCTTCAAATCTCAGAATTTCGCATAATATTGCATGTTAAGCAAGTTTTCTTGCATTTTGTTTCGTACGAGAAATCATCGAATTTAGCAATATTTTGACGTTTATCATTCCCTTTTCCTTTATGTGATTTAATCAAAATATCATCGAATTAGGCAATATTTTGCCGTTTTTCCACGTTTTTGTGAATTTTCAGTTTATTAGTATTAACTCAATAAATATACAATAAAAATCATGCAAACACATAATTGATTAGATTATAACCTTAAATACTTCATTTACAATCATCTATTTGTTTCTCTTTAAAATACTGAGTAAGATATTGAAAAGGGGAGAAGTTCTGTTTTTATTGCATATATCGACGTTTCAGCCGGATTAGAGCGGTTTTACGTGTACATCTTCCATCGGTAATATAAACGGAAAATCAGGAACATTTTAGTTAATTCTAATGAAAACACATTGATTTTTATAATTTGTATTGGAAACAACATTGTCATATGTCTTTTCATGGATCTAAATAGTACGAAACCTCGCTTTATGATTCGAAGGTAAAATCCTCAAATTTGGTATAATCGTGACTTTTTCACGTTTTTCATGTAGTTTGATATTACGTAAATATATTCATTTTTACCAATATTTCGATACTATTACATGTAGTATCACGATATGTGATTTGGCCTTCAAATCTCAGAATTTCGCATAATATTGCATTTTAAGCAAGTTTTCTTGCATTTTGTTTCGTACGAGAAATCATCGAATTTAACAATATTTTGACGTTTATCATTCCCTTTTCCTTTATGTTATTTAATCAAAATATCATCGAATTAGGCAATATTTTGCCGTTGTTCCACGTTTTTGTGAATTTTCAGTTTATTAGTATTAACTCAATAAATATACAATAAAAATGATGCAAACACATAATTGATTAGATTATAACCTTAAATACTTCATTTACAATCATCTATTTGTTTCTCTTTAAAATACTGAGTAAGATATTGAAATGGGGAGAAGTTCTGTTTTTATTGCATATATCGACGTTTCAGCCGGATTAGAGCGGTTTTACGTGTACATCTTCCATCGGTAATATGAACGGAAAATCAGGAACATTTCAGTTAATTCTAATGAAAACACATTGATTTTTATCATTTGTATTGGAAACAACATTGGCATATGTCTTTTCTTGGATCTAAATAATACGAAACCTTGCATTATGATTCGAAGTTAAAATCCTCAAATTTGGTATAATCGTGACTTTTTTCACGTTTTTCATGTAGTTTGATATTACGTAAATATATTCATTTTTACCTATATTTCGATACTATTTCATGTAGTATCACGATATGTGATTTGGCCTTCAAATCTCAGAATTTCGCATAATTTTGCATTTTAAGCAAGTTTTCTTGCATTTTGTTTCGTACGAGAAATCATCGAATTTAGCAATATTTTGACGTTTATCATTCCCTTTTCCTTTATGTGATTTAATCAAACTATCATCGAATTAGGCAATATTTTGCCGTTTTTCCACGTTTTTGTGAATTTTCAGTTTATTAGTATTAACTCAATAAATATACAATAAAAATGATGCAAACACATAATTGATTAGATTATAACCTTAAATACTTCATTTTCAATCATCTATTTGTTTCTCTTTAAAATACTGATTAAGATATTGAAAAGGGGAGAAGTTCTGTTTTTATTGCATATATCGACGTTTCAGCCGGATTAGAGCGGTTTTACGTGTACATCTTCCATCGGTAATATAAACGGAAAATCAGGAACATTTTAGTTAATTCTAATGAAAACACATTGATTTTTATAATTTGTATTGGAAACAACATTGTCATATGTCTTTTCATGGATCTAAATAATACGAAACCTCGCTTTATGATTCGAAGTTAAAATCCTCAAATTTGGTATAATCGTGACTTTTTCACGTTTTTCATGTAGTTTGATATTACGTAAATATATTCATTTTTACCAATATTTCGGTACTATTTCGTGTAGTATTACGATATGTGATTTGGCCTTCAAATCTCAGAATTTCGCTTAATATTGCATTTTAAGCAAGTTTTCTTGCATTTTGTTTCCTACGAGAAATCATCGAATTTAGCAATATTTTGACGTTTATCATTCCCTTTTCCTTTATGTGATTTAATCAAAATATCATCGAATTAGGCAATATTTTGCCGTTTTTCCACGTTTTTTGTGAATTTTCAGTTTATTAGTATTAACTCAATAAATATACAATAAAAATGATGCAAACACATAATTGATTAGATTATGACCTTAAATACTTCATTTACAATCATCTATTTGTTTCTCTTTAAAATACTGAGTAAGATATTGAAAAGGGGAGAAGTTCTGTTTTTATTGCATATATCGACGCTTCAGCCGGATTAGAGCGGTTTTACGTGGACATCTTCCATCGGTAATATAAACGGAAAATCAGGAACATTTTAGTTAATTCTAATGAAAACACATTGATTTTTATAATTTGTATTGGAAACAACATTGTCATATGTCTTTTCTTGGATCTAAATAGTACGAAACCTCTCTTTATGATTCGAAGTTAAAATCCTCAAATTTGGTATAATCGTGACTTTTTTCACGTTTTTCATGTAGTTTGATATTACGTAAATATATTCATTTTTACCAATATTTCGATACTATTTCATGTAGTATCACGATATGTGATTTGGCCTTCAAATCTCAGAATTTCGCATAATATTGCATTTTAAGCAAGTTTTCTTGCATTTTGTTTCGTACGAGAAATCATCGAATTTAGCAATATTTTGACGTTTATCATTCCCTTTTCCTTTATGTGATTTAATCAAAATATCATCGAATTAGGCAATATTTTGCCGTTTTTCCACGTTTTTGTGAATTTTCAGTTTATTAGTATTAACTCAATAAATATACAATAAAAATGATGCAAACACATAATTGATTAGATTATAACCTTAAATACTTCATTTTCAATCATCTATTTGTTTCTCTTTAAAATACTGATTAAGATATTGAAAAGGGGAGAAGTTCTGTTTTTATTGCATATATCGACGTTTCAGCCGGATTAGAGCGGTTTTACGTGGACATCTTCCATCGGTAATATAAACGGAAAATCAGGAGCATTTTAGTTAATTCTAATGAAAACACATTGATTTTTATAATTTGTATTGGAAACAACATTGTCATATGTCTTTTCATGGATCTAAATAGTACGAAACCTCGCTTTATGATTCGAAGGTAAAATCCTCAAATTTGGTATAATCGTGACTTTTTCACGTTTTTCATGTAGTTTGATATTACGTAAATATATTCATTTTTACCAATATTTCGATACTATTACATGTAGTATCACGATATGTGATTTGGCCTTCAAATCTCAGAATTTCGCATAATATTGCATTTTAAGCAAGTTTTCTTGCATTTTGTTTCGTACGAGAAATCATCGAATTTAGCAATATTTTGACGTTTATCATTCCCTTTTCCTCTATGTGATTTAATCAAAATATCATCGAATTAGGCAATATTTTGCCGTTGTTCCACGTTTTTGTGAATTTTCAGTTTATTAGTATTAACTCAATAAATATACAATAAAAATGATGCAAACACATAATTGATTAGATTATAACCTTAAATACTTCATTTACAATCATCTATTTGTTTCTCTTTAAAATACTGAGTAAGATATTGAAATGGGGAGAAGTTCTGTTTTTATTGCATATATCGACGTTTCAGCCGGATTAGAGCGGTTTTACGTGTACATCTTCCATCGGTAATATGAACGGAAAATCAGGAACATTTCAGTTAATTCTAATGAAAACACATTGATTTTTATCATTTGTATTGGAAACAACATTGGCATATGTCTTTTCTTGGATCTAAATAATACGAAACCTTGCATTATGATTCGAAGTTAAAATCCTCAAATTTGGTATAATCGTGACTTTTTTCACGTTTTTCATGTAGTTTGATATTACGTAAATATATTCATTTTTACCAATATTTCGATACTATTTCATGTAGTATCACGATATGTGATTTGGCCTTCAAATCTCAGAATTTCGCATAATTTTGCATTTTAAGCAAGTTTTCTTGCATTTTGTTTCGTACGAGAAATCATCGAATTTAGCAATATTTTGACGTTTATCATTCCCTTTTCCTTTATGTGATTTAATCAAAATATCATCAAATTAGGCAATATTTTGCCGTTTTTCCACGTTTTGGTGAATTTTCAGTTTATTAGTATTAACTCAATAAATATACAATAAAAATGATGCAAACACATAATTGATTAGATTATAACCTTAAACACTTCATTTTCAATCATCTATTTGTTTCTCTTTAAAATACTGAGTAAGATATTAAAAAGGGGAGAAGTTCTGTTTTTATTGCATATATCGACGTTTCAGCCGGATTAGAGCGGTTTTACGTGTACATCTTCCATCGGTAATATAAACGGAAAATCAGGAACATTTTAGTTAATTCTAATGAAAACACATTGATTTTTATAATTTGTATTGGAAACAACATTGTCATATGTCTTTTCATGGATCTAAATAGTACGAAACCTCGCTTTATGATTCGAAGTTAAAATCCTCAAATTTGGTATAATCGTGACTTTTTCACGTTTTTCATGTAGTTTGATATTACGTAAATATATTCATTTTTACCAATATTTCGATACTATTTCATGTAGTATCACGATATGTGATTTGGCCTTCAAATCTCAGAATTTCGCATAATATTGCATTTTAAGCAAGTTTTCTTGCATTTTGTTTCGTACGAGAAATCATCGAATTTAGCAATATTTTGACGTTTATCATTCCCTTTTCCTTTATGTGATTTAATCAAAATATCATCGAATTAGGCAATATTTTGCCGTTTTTCCACGTTTTTGTGAATTTTCAGTTTATTAGTATTAACTCAATAAATATACAATAAAAATGATGCAAACACATAATTGATTAGATTATAACCTTAAACACTTCATTTTCAATCATCTATTTGTTTCTCTTTAAAATACTGAGTAAGATATTAAAAAGGGGAGAAGTTCTGTTTTTATTGCATATATCGACGTTTCAGCCGGATTAGAGCGGTTTTACGTGTACATCTTCCATCGGTAATATAAACGGAAAATCAGGAACATTTTAGTTAATTCTAATGAAAACACATTGATTTTTATAATTTGTATTGGAAACAACATTGTCATATGTCTTTTCATGGATCTAAATAGTACGAAACCTCGCTTTATGATTCGAAGGTAAAATCCTCAAATTTGGTATAATCGTGACTTTTTCACGTTTTTCATGTAGTTTGATATTACGTAAATATATTCATTTTTACCAATATTTCGATACTATTACATGTAGTATCACGATATGTGATTTGGCCTTCAAATCTCAGAATTTCGCATAATATTGCATTTTAAGCAAGTTTTCTTGCATTTTGTTTCGTACGAGAAATCATCGAATTTAACAATATTTTGACGTTTATCATTCCCTTTTCCTTTATGTTATTTAATCAAAATATCATCGAATTAGGCAATATTTTGCCGTTGTTCCACGTTTTTGTGAATTTTCAGTTTATTAGTATTAACTCAATAAATATACAATAAAAATGATGCAAACACATAATTGATTAGATTATAACCTTAAATACTTCATTTACAATCATCTATTTGTTTCTCTTTAAAATACTGAGTAAGATATTGAAATGGGGAGAAGTTCTGTTTTTATTGCATATATCGACGTTTCAGCCGGATTAGAGCGGTTTTACGTGTACATCTTCCATCGGTAATATGAACGGAAAATCAGGAACATTTCAGTTAATTCTAATGAAAACACATTGATTTTTATCATTTGTATTGGAAACAACATTGGCATATGTCTTTTCTTGGATCTAAATAATACGAAACCTTGCATTATGATTCGAAGTTAAAATCCTCAAATTTGGTATAATCGTGACTTTTTTCACGTTTTTCATGTAGTTTGATATTACGTAAATATATTCATTTTTACCTATATTTCGATACTATTTCATGTAGTATCACGATATGTGATTTGGCCTTCAAATCTCAGAATTTCGCATAATTTTGCATTTTAAGCAAGTTTTCTTGCATTTTGTTTCGTACGAGAAATCATCGAATTTAGCAATATTTTGACGTTTATCATTCCCTTTTCCTTTATGTGATTTAATCAAACTATCATCGAATTAGGCAATATTTTGCCGTTTTTCCACGTTTTTGTGAATTTTCAGTTTATTAGTATTAACTCAATAAATATACAATAAAAATGATGCAAACACATAATTGATTAGATTATAACCTTAAATACTTCATTTTCAATCATCTATTTGTTTCTCTTTAAAATACTGATTAAGATATTGAAAAGGGGAGAAGTTCTGTTTTTATTGCATATATCGACGTTTCAGCCGGATTAGAGCGGTTTTACGTGTACATCTTCCATCGGTAATATAAACGGAAAATCAGGAACATTTTAGTTAATTCTAATGAAAACACATTGATTTTTATAATTTGTATTGGAAACAACATTGTCATATGTCTTTTCATGGATCTAAATAATACGAAACCTCGCTTTATGATTCGAAGTTAAAATCCTCAAATTTGGTATAATCGTGACTTTTTCACGTTTTTCATGTAGTTTGATATTACGTAAATATATTCATTTTTACCAATATTTCGGTACTATTTCGTGTAGTATTACGATATGTGATTTGGCCTTCAAATCTCAGAATTTCGCTTAATATTGCATTTTAAGCAAGTTTTCTTGCATTTTGTTTCCTACGAGAAATCATCGAATTTAGCAATATTTTGACGTTTATCATTCCCTTTTCCTTTATGTGATTTAATCAAAATATCATCGAATTAGGCAATATTTTGCCGTTTTTCCACGTTTTTTGTGAATTTTCAGTTTATTAGTATTAACTCAATAAATATACAATAAAAATGATGCAAACACATAATTGATTAGATTATGACCTTAAATACTTCATTTACAATCATCTATTTGTTTCTCTTTAAAATACTGAGTAAGATATTGAAAAGGGGAGAAGTTCTGTTTTTATTGCATATATCGACGCTTCAGCCGGATTAGAGCGGTTTTACGTGGACATCTTCCATCGGTAATATAAACGAAAAATCAGGAACATTTTAGTTAATTCTAATGAAAACACATTGATTTTTATAATTTGTATTGGAAACAACATTGTCATATGTCTTTTCTTGGATCTAAATAGTACGAAACCTCTCTTTATGATTCGAAGTTAAAATCCTCAAATTTGGTATAATCGTGACTTTTTTCACGTTTTTCATGTAGTTTGATATTACGTAAATATATTCATTTTTACCAATATTTCGATACTATTTCATGTAGTATCACGATATGTGATTTGGCCTTCAAATCTCAGAATTTCGCATAATATTGCATTTTAAGCAAGTTTTCTTGCATTTTGTTTCGTACGAGAAATCATCGAATTTAGCAATATTTTGACGTTTATCATTCCCTTTTCCTTTATGTGATTTAATCAAAATATCATCGAATTAGGCAATATTTTGCCGTTTTTCCACGTTTTTGTGAATTTTCAGTTTATTAGTATTAACTCAATAAATATACAATAAAAATGATGCAAACACATAATTGATTAGATTATAACCTTAAATACTTCATTTTCAATCATCTATTTGTTTCTCTTTAAAATACTGATTAAGATATTGAAAAGGGGAGAAGTTCTGTTTTTATTGCATATATCGACGTTTCAGCCGGATTAGAGCGGTTTTACGTGGACATCTTCCATCGGTAATATAAACGGAAAATCAGGAGCATTTTAGTTAATTCTAATGAAAACACATTGATTTTTATAATTTGTATTGGAAACAACATTGTCATATGTCTTTCAAGGATCTAAATAGTACGAAACCTCTCTTCATGATTCAAAGTTAAAATCCTCAAATTTGGTATAATCGTGACTTTTTTCACGTTTTTCATGTAGTTTGATATTACGTAAATATATTCATTTTATACCAATATTTCGATACTATTTCATGTAGTATCACGATATGTGATTTGGCCTTCAAATCTCAGAATTTCGCATAATATTGCATTTTAAGCAAGTTTTCTTGCATTTTGTTTCGTACGAGAAATCATCGAATTTAGCAATATTTTGACGTTTATCATTCCCTTTTCCTTTATGTGATTTAATCAAAATATCATCGAATTAGGCAATATTTTGCCGTTTTTCCACGTTTTTGTGAATTTTCAGTTTATTAGTATTAACTCAATAAATATACAATAAAAATGATGCAAACACATAATTAATTAGATTATAACCTTAAATACTTCATTTACAATCATCTATTTGTTTCTCTTTAAAATACTGAGTAAGATATTGAAAAGGGGAGAAGTTCTGTTTTTATTGCATATATCGACGTTTCAGCCGGATTAGAGCGGTTTTACGTGTACATCTTCCATCGGTAATATGAACGGAAAATCAGGAACATTTCAGTTAATTCTAATGAAAACACATTGATTTTTATCATTTGTTTTGGAAACAACATTGTCATATGTCTTTTTTTGGATCTAAATAATACGAAACCTTGCATTATGATTCGAAGTTAAAATCCTCAAATTTGGTATAATCGTGACTTTTTTCACGTTTTTCATGTAGTTTGATATTACGTAAATATATTAATTTTTAACCAATATTTCGATACTATTTCATGTAGTATCACGATATGTGATTTGGCCTTCAAATCTCAGAATTTCGCATAATATTGCATTTTAAGCAAGTTTTCTTGCATTTTGTTTCGTACGAGAAATCATCGAATTTAGCAATATTTTGACGTTTATCATTCCCTTTTCCCTTATGTGATTTAATCAAAATATCATCGAATTAGGCAATATTTTACCGTTTTCCCACGTTTTTGTGAATTTTCAGTTTATTAGTATTAACTCAATAAATATACAATAAAAATGATGCAAACACATAATTGATTAGATTATAACCTTAAATACTTAATTTTCAATCATCTATTTGTTTCTCTTTAAAATACTGATTAAGATATTGAAAAGGGGAGAAGTTCTGTTTTTATTGCATATATCGACGTTTCAGCCGGATTAGAGCGGTTTTACGTGGACATCTTCCATCGGTAATATAAACGGAAAATCAGGAACATTTTAGTTAATTCTAATGAAAACACATTGATTTTTATAATTTGTATTGGAAACAACATTGTCATATGTCTTTTCAAGGATCTAAATAGTACGAAACCTCTCTTTATGATTCGAAGTTAAAATCCTCAAATTTGGTATAATCGTGACTTTTTTCACGTTTTTCATGTAGTTTGATATTACGTAAATATATTCATTTTTACCAATATTTCGATACTATTTCATGTTGTATCACGATATGTGATTTGGCCTTCAAATCTCAGAATTTCGCATAATATTGCATTTTAAGCAAGTTTTCTTGCATTTTGTTTCGTACGAGAAATCATCGAATTTAGCAATATTTTGACGTTTACCATTCCCTTTTCCTTTATGTGATTTAATCAAAATATCATCAAATTAGGCAATATTTTGCCGTTTTTCCACGTTTTGGTGAATTTTCAGTTTATTAGTATTAACTCAATAAATATACAATAAAAATGATGCAAACACATAATTGATTAGATTATAACCTTAAACACTTCATTTTCAATCATCTATTTGTTTCTCTTTAAAATACTGAGTAAGATATTGAAAAGGGGAGAAGTTCTGTTTTTATTGCATATATCGACGTTTCAGCCGGATTAGAGCGGTTTTACGTGTACATCTTCCATCGGTAATATAAACGGAAAATCAGGAACATTTTAGTTAATTCTAATGAAAACACATTGATTTTTATAATTTGTATTGGAAACAACATTGTCATATGTCTTTTCATGGATCTAAATAGTACGAAACCTCGCTTTATGATTCGAAGTTAAAATCCTCAAATTTGGTATAATCGTGACTTTTTCACGTTTTTCATGTAGTTTGATATTACGTAAATATATTCATTTTTACCAATATTTCGATACTATTTCATGTAGTATCACGATATGTGATTTGGCCTTCAAATCTCAGAATTTCGCATAATATTGCATTTTAAGCAAGTTTTCTTGCATTTTGTTTCGTACGAGAAATCATCGAATTTAGCAATATTTTGACGTTTATCATTCCCTTTTCCTTTATGTGATTTAATCAAAATATCATCGAATTAGGCAATATTTTGCCGTTTTTCCACGTTTTTGTGAATTTTCAGTTTATTAGTATTAACTCAATAAATATACAATAAAAATCATGCAAACACATAATTGATTAGATTATAACCTTAAATACTTCATTTACAATCATCTATTTGTTTCTCTTTAAAATACTGAGTAAGATATTGAAAAGGGGAGAAGTTCTGTTTTTAGTGCATATATCGACGTTTCAGCCGGATTAGAGCGGTTTTACGTGTACATCTTCCATCGGTAATATAAACGGAAAATCAGGAACATTTTAGTTAATTCTAATGAAAACACATTGATTTTTATAATTTGTATTGGAAACAACATTGTCATATGTCTTTTCATGGATCTAAATAGTACGAAACCTCGCTTTATGATTCGAAGGTAAAATCCTCAAATTTGGTATAATCGTGACTTTTTCACGTTTTTCATGTAGTTTGATATTACGTAAATATATTCATTTTTACCAATATTTCGATACTATTACATGTAGTATCACGATATGTGATTTGGCCTTCAAATCTCAGAATTTCGCATAATATTGCATTTTAAGCAAGTTTTCTTGCATTTTGTTTCGTACGAGAAATCATCGAATTTAACAATATTTTGACGTTTATCATTCCCTTTTCCTCTATGTGATTTAATCAAAATATCATCGAATTAGGCAATATTTTGCCGTTGTTCCACGTTTTTGTGAATTTTCAGTTTATTAGTATTAACTCAATAAATATACAATAAAAATGATGCAAACACATAATTGATTAGATTATAACCTTAAATACTTCATTTACAATCATCTATTTGTTTCTCTTTAAAATACTGAGTAAGATATTGAAATGGGGAGAAGTTCTGTTTTTATTGCATATATCGACGTTTCAGCCGGATTAGAGCGGTTTTACGTGTACATCTTCCATCGGTAATATGAACGGAAAATCAGGAACATTTCAGTTAATTCTAATGAAAACACATTGATTTTTATCATTTGTATTGGAAACAACATTGGCATATGTCTTTTCTTGGATCTAAATAATACGAAACCTTGCATTATGATTCGAAGTTAAAATCCTCAAATTTGGTATAATCGTGACTTTTTTCACGTTTTTCATGTAGTTTGATATTACGTAAATATATTCATTTTTACCAATATTTCGATACTATTTCATGTAGTATCACGATATGTGATTTGGCCTTCAAATCTCAGAATTTCGCATAATTTTGCATTTTAAGCAAGTTTTCTTGCATTTTGTTTCGTACGAGAAATCATCGAATTTAGCAATATTTTGACGTTTATCATTCCCTTTTCCTTTATGTGATTTAATCAAAATATCATCAAATTAGGCAATATTTTGCCGTTTTTCCACGTTTTGGTGAATTTTCAGTTTATTAGTATTAACTCAATAAATATACAATAAAAATGATGCAAACACATAATTGATTAGATTATAACCTTAAACACTTCATTTTCAATCATCTATTTGTTTCTCTTTAAAATACTGAGTAAGATATTAAAAAGGGGAGAAGTTCTGTTTTTATTGCATATATCGACGTTTCAGCCGGATTAGAGCGGTTTTACGTGTACATCTTCCATCGGTAATATAACCGGAAAATCAGGAACATTTTAGTTAATTCTAATGAAAACACATTGATTTTTATAATTTGTATTGGAAACAACATTGTCATATGTCTTTTCATGGATCTAAATAGTACGAAACCTCGCTTTATGATTCGAAGTTAAAATCCTCAAATTTGGTATAATCGTGACTTTTTCACGTTTTTCATGTAGTTTGATATTACGTAAATATATTCATTTTTACCAATATTTCGATACTATTTCATGTAGTATCACGATATGTGATTTGGCCTTCAAATCTCAGAATTTCGCATAATATTGCATTTTAAGCAAGTTTTCTTGCATTTTGTTTCGTACGAGAAATCATCGAATTTAGCAATATTTTGACGTTTATCATTCCCTTTTCCTTTATGTGATTTAATCAAAATATCATCGAATTAGGCAATATTTTGCCGATTTTCCACGTTTTTGTGAATTTTCAGTTTATTAGTATTAACTCAATAAATATACAATAAAAATGATGCAAACACATAATTGATTAGATTATAACCTTAAACACTTCATTTTCAATCATCTATTTGTTTCTCTTTAAAATACTGAGTAAGATATTAAAAAGGGGAGAAGTTCTGTTTTTATTGCATATATCGACGTTTCAGCCGGATTAGAGCGGTTTTACGTGTACATCTTCCATCGGTAATATAAACGGAAAATCAGGAACATTTTAGTTAATTCTAATGAAAACACATTGATTTTTATAATTTGTATTGGAAACAACATTGTCATATGTCTTTTCATGGATCTAAATAGTACGAAACCTCGCTTTATGATTCGAAGTTAAAATCCTCAAATTTGGTATAATCGTGACTTTTTCACGTTTTTCATGTAGTTTGATATTACGTAAATATATTCATTTTTACCAATATTTCGATACTATTTCATGTAGTATCACGATATGTGATTTGGCCTTCAAATCTCAGAATTTCGCATAATATTGCATTTTAAGCAAGTTTTCTTGCATTTTGTTTCGTACGAGAAATCATCGAATTTAGCAATATTTTGACGTTTATCATTCCCTTTTCCTTTATGTGATTTAATCAAAATATCATCGAATTAGGCAATATTTTGCCGTTTTTCCACGTTTTTGTGAATTTTCAGTTTATTAGTATTAACTCAATAAATATACAATAAAAATCATGCAAACACATAATTGATTAGATTATAACCTTAAATACTTCATTTACAATCATCTATTTGTTTCTCTTTAAAATACTGAGTAAGATATTGAAAAGGGGAGAAGTTCTGTTTTTAGTGCATATATCGACGTTTCAGCCGGATTAGAGCGGTTTTACGTGGACATCTTCCATCGGTAATATAAACGGAAAATCAGGAACATTTTAGTTAATTCTAATGAAAACACATTGATTTTTATAATTTGTATTGGAAACAACATTGTCATATGTCTTTTCAAGGATCTAAATAGTACGAAACCTCTCTTCATGATTCAAAGTTAAAATCCTCAAATTTGGTATAATCGTGACTTTTTTCACGTTTTTCATGTAGTTTGATATTACGTAAATATATTCATTTTTACCAATATTTCGATACTATTTCATGTAGTATCACGATATGTGATTTGGCCTTCAAATCTCAGAATTTCGCATAATATTGCATTTTAAGCAAGTTTTCTTGCATTTTGTTTCTTACGAGAAATCATCGAATTTAGCAATATTTTGACGTTTATCATTCCCTTTTCCTTTATGTGATTTAATCAAAATATCATCGAATTAGGCAATATTTTGCCGTTTTTCCACGTTTTTGTGAATTTTCAGTTTATTAGTATTAACTCAATAAATATACAATAAAAATGATGCAAACACATAATTGATTAGATTATAACCCTAAATACTTCATTTTCAATCATCTATTTGTTTCTCTTTAAAATACTGAGTAAGATATTGAAAAGGGGAGAAGTTCTGTTTTTATTGCATATATCGACGTTTCAGCCGGATTAGAGCGGTTTTGCGTGTACATCTTCCATCGGTAATATAAACGGAAAATCAGGAACATTTTAGTTAATTCTAATGAAAACACATTGATTTTTATAATTTGTATTGGAAACAACATTGTCATATGTCTTTTCATGGATCTAAATAATACGAAACCTCGCTTTTTGATTCGAAGTTAAAATCCTCAAATTTGGTATAATCGTGACTTTTTCACGTTTTTCATGTAGTTTGATATTACGTAAATATATTCATTTTTACCAATATTTCGGTACTATTTCATGTAGTATCACGATATGTGATTTGGCCTTCAAATCTCAGAATTTCGCATAATATTGCATTTTAAGCAAGTTTTCTTGCATTTTGTTTCCTACGAGAAATCATCGAATTTAGCAATATTTTGACGTTTATCATTCCCTTTTCCTTTATGTGATTTAATCAAAATATCATCGAATTAGGCAATATTTTGCCGTTTTTCCACGTTTTTTGTGAATTTTCAGTTTATTAGTATTAACTTAATAAATATACAATAAAAATGATGCAAACACATAATTGATTAGATTATAACCTTAAATACTTCATTTACAATCATCTATTTGTTTCTCTTTAAAATACTGAGTAAGATATTGAAAAGGGGAGAAGTTCTGTTTTTATTGCATATATCGACGTTTCAGCCGGATTAGAGCGGTTTTACGTGTACATCTTCCATCGGTAATATGAACGGAAAATCAGGAACATTTCAGTTAATTCTAATGAAAACACATTGATTTTTATAATTTGTATTGGAAACAACATTGTCATATGTCTTTTCATGGATCTAAATAGTACGAAACCTCGCTTTATGATTCGAAGTTAAAATCCTCAAATTTGGTATAATCGTGACTTTTTTCACGTTTTTCATGTAGTTTGATATTACGTAAATATATTCATTTTTACCAATATTTCGATACTATTTCATGTAGTATCACGATATGTGATTTGGCCTTCAAATCTCAGATTTTCGCAAAATTTTGCATTTTAAGCAAGTTTTCTTGCATTTTGTTTCGTACGAGAAATCATCGAATTTAGCAATATTTTGACGTTTATCATTCCCTTTTCCTTTATGTGATTTAATCAAAATATCATCGAATTAGGCAATATATTGCCGTTTTTCCACGTTTTTGTGAATTTTCAGTTTATTAGTATTAACTCAATAAATATACAATAAAAATTATGCAAACACATAATTGATTAGATTATAACCTTAAATACTTTATTTTCAATCATCTATTTGTTTCTCTTTAAAATACTGATTAAGATATTGAAAAGGGGAGAAGTTCGGTTTTTATTGCATATATCGACGTTTCAGCCGGATTAGAGCGGTTTTACGTGGACATCTTCCATCGGTAATATAAACGGAAAATCAGGAACATTTTAGTTAATTCTAATGAAAACACATTGATTTTTATAATTTGTATTGGAAACAACATTGTCATATGTCTTTTCTTGGATCTAAATAGTACGAAACCTCTCTTTATGATTCGAAGTTAAAATCCTCAAATTTGGTATAATCGTGACTTCTTTCACGTTTTTCATGTAGTTTGATATTACGTAAATATATTCATTTTTACCAATATTTCGATACTATTTCATGTAGTATCACGATATGTGATTTGGCCTTCAAATCTCAGAATTTCGCATAATATTGCATTTTAAGCAAGTTTTCTTGCATTTTGTTTCGTACGAGAAATCATCGAATTTAGCAATATTTTGACGTTTATCATTCCCTTTTCCTTTATGTGATTTAATCAAAATATCATCGAATTAGGCAATATTTTACCATTTTTCCACGTTTTTGTGAATTTTCAGTTTATTAGTATTAACTCAATAAATATACAATAAAATGATGCAAACACATAATTGATTAGATTATAATCTTAAATACTTCATTTACAATCATCTATTTGTTTCTCTTTAAAATACTGAGTAAGATATTGAAAAGGGGAGAAGTTCTGTTTTTATTGCATATATCGACGTTTCAGCCGGATTAGAGCGGTTTTACGTGTACATCTTCCATCGGTAATATGAACGGAAAATCAGGAACATTTCAGTTAATTCTAATGAAAACACATTGATTTTTATCATTTGTAATGGAAACAACATTGTCATATGTCTTTTCTTGGATCTAAATAATACGAAACCTTGCATTATGATTCGAAGTTAAAATCCTCAAATTTGGTATAATCGTGACTTTTTTCACGTTTTTCATGTAGTTTGATATTACGTAAATATATTCATTTTTACCAATATTTCGATACTATTTCATGTAGTATCACGATATGTGATTTGGCCTTCAAATCTCAGAATTTCGCATAATTTTGCATTTTAAGCAAGTTTTCTTGCATTTTGTTTCGTACGAGAAATCATCGAATTTAGCAATATTTTGACGTTTATCATTCCCTTTTCCTTTATGTGATTTAATCAAAATATCATCGAATTAGGCAATATTTTGCCGTTTTTCCACGTTTTTGTGAATTTTCAGTTTATTAGTAGTAACTCAATAAATATACAATAAAAATGATGCAAACACATAATTGATTAGATTATAACCTTAAATACTTCATTTTCAATCATCTATTTGTTTCTCTTTAAAATACTGATTAAGATATTGAAAAGGGGAGAAGTTCTGTTTTTATTGCATATATCGACGTTTCAGCCGGATTAGAGCGGTTTTACGTGGACATCTTCCATCGGTAATATAAACGGAAAATCAGGAACATTTTAGTTAATTCTAATGAAAACACATTGATTTTTATAATTTGTATTGGAAACAACATTGTCATATGTCTTTTCAAGGATCTAAATAGTACGAAACCTCTCTTCATGATTCAAAGTTAAAATCCTCAAATTTGGTATAATCGTGACTTTTTTCACGTTTTTCATGTAGTTTGATATTACGTAAATATATTCATTTTTACCAATATTTCGATACTATTTCATGTAGTATCACGATATGTGATTTGGCCTTCAAATCTCAGAATTTCGCATAATATTGCATTTTAAGCAAGTTTTCTTGCATTTTGTTTCTTACGAGAAATCATCGAATTTAGCAATATTTTGACGTTTATCATTCCCTTTTCCTTTATGTGATTTAATCAAAATATCATCGAATTAGGCAATATTTTGCCGTTTTTCCACGTTTTTTGTGAATTTTCAGTTTATTAGTATTAACTCAATAAATATACAATAAAAATGATGCAAACACATAATTGATTAGATTATAACCTTAAATACTTCATTTACAATCATCTATTTGTTTCTCTTTAAAATACTGAGTAAGATATTGCAAAGGGGAGAAGTTCTGTTTTTATTGCATATATCGACGTTTCAGCCGGATTAGAGCGGTTTTACGTGTACATCTTCCATCGGTAATATGAACGGAAAATCAGGAACATTTCAGTTAATTCTAATGAAAACACATTGATTTTTATCATTTGTATTGGAAACAACATTGTCATATGTCTTTTCTTGGATCTAAATAATACGAAACCTTGCATTATGATTCGAAGTTAAAATCCTCAAATTTGGTATAATCGTGACTTTTTTCACGTTTTTCATGTAGTTTGATATTACGTAAATATATTCATTTTTACCAATATTTCGATACTATTTCATGTCGTATCACGATATGTGATTTGGCCTTCAAATCTCAGATTTTCGCATAATTTTGCATTTTAAGCAAGTTTTCTTGCATTTTGTTTCGTACGAGAAATCATCGAATTTAGCAATATTTTGACGTTTATCATTCCCTTTTCCTTTATGTGATTTAATCAAAATATCATCGAATTAGGCAATATTTTGCCGTTTTTCCACGTTTTTGTGAATTTTCAGTTTATTAGTATTAACTCAATAAATATACAATAAAAATTATGCAAACACATAATTGATTAGATTATAACCTTAAATACTTTATTTTCAATCATCTATTTGTTTCTCTTTAAAATACTGATTAAGATATTGAAAAGGGGAGAAGTTCGGTTTTTATTGCATATATCGACGTTTCAGCCGGATTAGAGCGGTTTTACGTGGACATCTTCCATCGGTAATATAAACGGAAAATCAGGAACATTTTAGTTAATTCTAATGAAAACACATTGATTTTTATAATTTGTATTGGAAACAACATTGTCATATGTCTTTTCTTGGATCTAAATAGTACGAAACCTCTCTTTATGATTCGAAGTTAAAATCCTCAAATTTGGTATAATCGTGACTTTTTTCACGTTTTTCATGTAGTTTGATATTACGTAAATATATTCATTTTTACCAATATTTCGATACTATTTCATGTAGTATCACGATATGTGATTTGGCCTTCAAATCTCAGAATTTCGCATAATATTGCATTTTAAGCAAGTTTTCTTGCATTTTGTTTCGTACGAGAAATCATCGAATTTAGCAATATTTTGACGTTTATCATTCCCTTTTCCTTTATGTGATTTAATGAAAATATCATCGAATTAGGCAATATTTTGCCGTTTTTCTACGTTTTTGTGAATTTTCAGTTTATTAGTATTAACTCAATAAATATACAATAAAAATGATGCAAACACATAATTGATTAGATTATAACCTTAAATACTTCATTTACAATCATCTATTTGTTTCTCTTTAAAATACTGAATAAGATATTGAAAAGGGGAGAAGTTCTGTTTTTATTGCATATATCGACGTTTCAGCCGGATTAGAGCGGTTTTACGGGTACATCTTCCATCGGTAATATGAACGGAAAATCAGGAACATTTCAGTTAATTCTAATGAAAACACATTGATTTTTATCATTTGTAATGGAAACAACGTTGTCATATGTCTTTTCTTGGACCTAAATAATACGAAACCTTGCATTATGATTCGAAGTTAAAATCCTCAAATTTGGTATAATCGAGACTTTTTTCACGTTTTTCATGTAGTTTGATATTACGTAAATATATTCATTTTTACCAATATTCCGATACTATTTCATGTAGTATCACGATATGTGATTTGGCCTTCAAATCTCAGATTTTCGCATAATATTGCATTTTAAGCAAGTTTTCTTGCATTTTGTTTCGTACGAGAAATCATCGAATTTAGCAATATTTTGACGTTTATCATTCCCTTTTCCTTTATGTGATTTAATCAAAATATCATGGAATTAGGCAATATTTTGCCGTTTTTCCACGTTTTTGTGAATTTTCAGTTTATTAGTATTAACTCAATAAATATACAATAAAAATGATGCAAACACATAATTGATTAGATTATAACCTTAAATACTTTATTTTCAATCATCTATTTGTTTCTCTTTAAAATACTGATTAAGATATTGAAAAGGGGAGAAGTTCTGTTTTTATTGCATATATCGACGTTTCAGCCGGATTAGAGCGGTTTTACGTGTACATCTTCCATCGGTAATATGAACGGAAAATCAGGAACATTTCAGTTAATTCTAATGAAAACACATTGATTTTTATGATTTGTATTGGAAACAACATTGTCATATGTCTTTTCTTGGATCTAAATAATACGAAACCTTGCACTATGATTCGAAGTTAAAATCCTCAAATTTGGTATAATAGTGACTTTTTTCACGTTTTTGATGTAGTTTGATATTACGTAAATATATTCATTTATACCAATATTTCGATACTATTTCATGTAGTATCACGATATGTGATTTGGCCTTCAAATCTCAGAATTTCGCATAATATTGCATTTTAAGCAAGTTTTCTTGCATTTTGTTTCGTACGAGAAATCATCGAATTTAGCAATATTTTGACGTTTATCATTCCCTTTTCCTTTATGTGATTTAATCAAAATATCATCGAATTAGGCAATATTTTGCCGTTTTTCCACGTTTTTGTGAATTATCAGTTTATTAGTATTAACTCAATAAATATACAATAAAAATGATGCAAACACATAATTGATTAGAATGTAACCTTAAATACTTCATTTTCAATCATCTATTTGTTTCTCTTTAAAATACTGAGTAAGATATTGAAAAGGGGAGAAGTTCTGTTTTTATTGCATATATCGATGTTTCAGCCGGATTAGAGCGGTTTTACTTGTACATCTTCCATCGGTGATATGAACGGAAAATCAGGAACATTTCAGTTAATTCTAATGAAAACACATTGATTTTTATAATTTGTATTGGAAACAACATTGTCATATGTCTTTTCATGGATCTAAATAGTACGAAACCTCGCATTATGATTCGAAGTAAAAATCCTCAAATTTGGTATAATAGTGACTTTTTTCACGTTTTTCATGTAGTTTGATATTACGTAAATATATTCATTTTTACCAATATTTCGATACTATTTCATGTCGTATCACGATATGTGATTTGGCCTTCAAATCTCAGAATTTCGCATAATATTGCATTTTAAGCAAGTTTTCTTGCATTTTGTTTCGTACGAGAAATCATCGAATTTAGCAATATTTTGACGTTTATCATTCCCTTTTCCTTTATGTGATTTAATCAAAATATCATCGAATTAGGCAATATTTTGCCGTTTTTCCACGTTTTTGTGAATTTTCAGTTTATTAGTAGTAACTCAATAAATATACAATAAAAATGATGCAAACACATAATTGATTAGATTATAACCTTAAATACTTCATTTTCAATCATCTATTTGTTTCTCTTTAAAATACTGATTAAGATATTGAAAAGGGGAGAAGTTCTGTTTTTATTGCATATATCGACGTTTCAGCCGGATTAGAGCGGTTTTACGTGGACATCTTCCATCGGTAATATAAACGGAAAATCAGGAACATTTTAGTTAATTCTAATGAAAACACATTGATTTTTATAATTTGTATTGGAAACAACATTGTCATATGTCTTTTCAAGGATCTAAATAGTACGAAACCTCTCTTCATGATTCAAAGTTAAAATCCTCAAATTTGGTATAATCGTGACTTTTTTCACGTTTTTCATGTAGTTTGATATTACGTAAATATATTCATTTTTACCAATATTTCGATACTATTTCATGTAGTATCACGATATGTGATTTGGCCTTCAAATCTCAGAATTTCGCATAATATTGCATTTTAAGCAAGTTTTCTTGCATTTTGTTTCTTACGAGAAATCATCGAATTTAGCAATATTTTGACGTTTATCATTCCCTTTTCCTTTATGTGATTTAATCAAAATATCATCGAATTAGGCAATATTTTGCCGTTTTTCCACGTTTTTTGTGAATTTTCAGTTTATTAGTATTAACTCAATAAATATACAATAAAAATGATGCAAACACATAATTGATTAGATTATAACCTTAAATACTTCATTTACAATCATCTATTTGTTTCTCTTTAAAATACTGAGTAAGATATTGCAAAGGGGAGAAGTTCTGTTTTTATTGCATATATCGACGTTTCAGCCGGATTAGAGCGGTTTTACGTGTACATCTTCCATCGGTAATATGAACGGAAAATCAGGAACATTTCAGTTAATTCTAATGAAAACACATTGATTTTTATCATTTGTATTGGAAACAACATTGTCATATGTCTTTTCTTGGATCTAAATAATACGAAACCTTGCATTATGATTCGAAGTTAAAATCCTCAAATTTGGTATAATCGTGACTTTTTTCACGTTTTTCATGTAGTTTGATATTACGTAAATATATTCATTTTTACCAATATTTCGATACTATTTCATGTCGTATCACGATATGTGATTTGGCCTTCAAATCTCAGATTTTCGCATAATTTTGCATTTTAAGCAAGTTTTCTTGCATTTTGTTTCGTACGAGAAATCATCGAATTTAGCAATATTTTGACGTTTATCATTCCCTTTTCCTTTATGTGATTTAATCAAAATATCATCGAATTAGGCAATATTTTGCCGTTTTTCCACGTTTTTGTGAATTTTCAGTTTATTAGTATTAACTCAATAAATATACAATAAAAATTATGCAAACACATAATTGATTAGATTATAACCTTAAATACTTTATTTTCAATCATCTATTTGTTTCTCTTTAAAATACTGATTAAGATATTGAAAAGGGGAGAAGTTCGGTTTTTATTGCATATATCGACGTTTCAGCCGGATTAGAGCGGTTTTACGTGGACATCTTCCATCGGTAATATAAACGGAAAATCAGGAACATTTTAGTTAATTCTAATGAAAACACATTGATTTTTATAATTTGTATTGGAAACAACATTGTCATATGTCTTTTCTTGGATCTAAATAGTACGAAACCTCTCTTTATGATTCGAAGTTAAAATCCTCAAATTTGGTATAATCGTGACTTTTTTCACGTTTTTCATGTAGTTTGATATTACGTAAATATATTCATTTTTACCAATATTTCGATACTATTTCATGTAGTATCACGATATGTGATTTGGCCTTCAAATCTCAGAATTTCGCATAATATTGCATTTTAAGCAAGTTTTCTTGCATTTTGTTTCGTACGAGAAATCATCGAATTTAGCAATATTTTGACGTTTATCATTCCCTTTTCCTTTATGTGATTTAATGAAAATATCATCGAATTAGGCAATATTTTGCCGTTTTTCTACGTTTTTGTGAATTTTCAGTTTATTAGTATTAACTCAATAAATATACAATAAAAATGATGCAAACACATAATTGATTAGATTATAACCTTAAATACTTCATTTACAATCATCTATTTGTTTCTCTTTAAAATACTGAATAAGATATTGAAAAGGGGAGAAGTTCTGTTTTTATTGCATATATCGACGTTTCAGCCGGATTAGAGCGGTTTTACGGGTACATCTTCCATCGGTAATATGAACGGAAAATCAGGAACATTTCAGTTAATTCTAATGAAAACACATTGATTTTTATCATTTGTAATGGAAACAACGTTGTCATATGTCTTTTCTTGGACCTAAATAATACGAAACCTTGCATTATGATTCGAAGTTAAAATCCTCAAATTTGGTATAATCGAGACTTTTTTCACGTTTTTCATGTAGTTTGATATTACGTAAATATATTCATTTTTACCAATATTCCGATACTATTTCATGTAGTATCACGATATGTGATTTGGCCTTCAAATCTCAGATTTTCGCATAATATTGCATTTTAAGCAAGTTTTCTTGCATTTTGTTTCGTACGAGAAATCATCGAATTTAGCAATATTTTGACGTTTATCATTCCCTTTTCCTTTATGTGATTTAATCAAAATATCATGGAATTAGGCAATATTTTGCCGTTTTTCCACGTTTTTGTGAATTTTCAGTTTATTAGTATTAACTCAATAAATATACAATAAAAATGATGCAAACACATAATTGATTAGATTATAACCTTAAATACTTTATTTTCAATCATCTATTTGTTTCTCTTTAAAATACTGATTAAGATACTGAAAAGGGGAGAAGTTCTGTTTTTATTGCATATATCGACGTTTCAGCCGGATTAGAGCGGTTTTACGTGTACATCTTCCATCGGTAATATGAACGGAAAATCAGGAACATTTCAGTTAATTCTAATGAAAACACATTGATTTTTATGATTTGTATTGGAAACAACATTGTCATATGTCTTTTCTTGGATCTAAATAATACGAAACCTTGCACTATGATTCGAAGTTAAAATCCTCAAATTTGGTATAATAGTGACTTTTTTCACGTTTTTGATGTAGTTTGATATTACGTAAATATATTCATTTATACCAATATTTCGATACTATTTCATGTAGTATCACGATATGTGATTTGGCCTTCAAATCTCAGAATTTCGCATAATATTGCATTTTAAGCAAGTTTTCTTGCATTTTGTTTCGTACGAGAAATCATCGAATTTAGCAATATTTTGACGTTTATCATTCCCTTTTCCTTTATGTGATTTAATCAAAATATCATCGAATTAGGCAATATTTTGCCGTTTTTCCACGTTTTTGTGAATTATCAGTTTATTAGTATTAACTCAATAAATATACAATAAAAATGATGCAAACACATAATTGATTAGAATGTAACCTTAAATACTTCATTTTCAATCATCTATTTGTTTCTCTTTAAAATACTGAGTAAGATATTGAAAAGGGGAGAAGTTCTGTTTTTATTGCATATATCGATGTTTCAGCCGGATTAGAGCGGTTTTACTTGTACATCTTCCATCGGTGATATGAACGGAAAATCAGGAACATTTCAGTTAATTCTAATGAAAACACATTGATTTTTATAATTTGTATTGGAAACAACATTGTCATATGTCTTTTCATGGATCTAAATAGTACGAAACCTCGCATTATGATTCGAAGTAAAAATCCTCAAATTTGGTATAATAGTGACTTTTTTCACGTTTTTCATGTAGTTTGATATTACGTAAATATATTCATTTTTACCAATATTTCGATACTATTTCATGTCGTATCACGATATGTGATTTGGCCTTCAAATCTCAGAATTTCGCATAATATTGCATTTTAAGCAAATTTTCTTGCATTTTGTTTCGTACGAGAAATCATCGAATTTAGCAAGATTTTGACGTTCATCATTCCCTTTTCCTTTATGTGATTTAATAAAAATATCATCGAATTAGGCAATATTTTGCCGTTTTTCCACGTTTTTGTGAATTTTCAGTTTATTAGTATTAACTCAATAAATATACAATAAAAATGATGCAAACACATAATTGATTAGATTATAACCTTAAATACTTCATTTTCAATCATCTATTTGTTTCTCTTTAAAATACTGAGTAAGATATTGAAAAGGGGAGAAGTTCTGTTTTTATTGCATATATCGACGTTTCAGCCGGATTAGAGCGGTTTTAGGTGTACATCTTCCATCGGTAATATAAACGGAAAATCAGGAACATTTTAGTTAATTCTAATGAAAACACATTGATTTTTATAATTTGTATTGGAAACAACATTGTCATATGTCTTTTCATGAATCTAAATAGTACGAAACCTCGCTTTATGATTCGAAGTTAAAATCCTCAAATTTGGTATAATCGTGACTTTTTTCACGTTTTTCATGTAGTTTGATATTACGTAAATATATTCATTTTTACCAATATTTCGATACAATTTCATGTAGTATCACGATATGTGATTTGGCCTTCAAATCTAAGAATTTCGCATAATATTGCATTTTAAGCAAGTTTTCTTGCATTTTGTTTCGTACGAGAAATCATCGAATTTAGCA